>NW_026513127.1:0-53183 GCF_027579735.1 Bombina bombina
TTAGCACATGTATATGTATTTATATGTGTATGTATTGTATGTATATTATAAATATATAATATATATAATATGATATACAAACCATCACACAGACATCTTTAGACATGTATATGTATTTATATGTGTATGTATATATGTTATATATATATATATATATATATATACACACACACAGACATCTTTAGGACATGTATACTGTATTTATATGTGTATGTATATATGTATATATATATATATATATATACACACACAGACATCTTTAGACATTATAGGTATTTATATGTGTATGTATATATATATATATATATAAACACACACACAGACATCTTAGACATGTATATGTATTGTATATGTGTATGTATAATATGTATATATATATATATATATATCTATACACACACACAGACATCTTTAGACATGTATATGTATTTTTAGATGTGTATGTATATATATATATATATATATGTATATATATATGTACAACCACACACAGTACATCTTTAGGACATGTATATGTATTTATATGTGTGTGTATATATATACATATATACACACACACAGACATCTTTAGACATGTATATGTATTTATATGTGTATGTATATATGTATATATATATATATATACACACACACACAGACATCTTTAGACATGTATATGTATTTATATGTGTATGTATATATGTATATATATATATACACACACACACAGACATCTTTAGACATGTATATGTATTTATATGTGTATGTATATATGTATATACACACACACAGACATCTTTAGACATGTATATGTATTTATATGTGTATGTATATATGTATATATATATATATATATACACACACACAGACATCTTTAGACATGTATATGTATTTATATGTGTATGTATATATGTATATATGTATATATATACACACACACAGACATCTTTAGACATGTATATGTATTTATATGTGTATGTATATATGTATATATATATATATATATATATATACACACACACAGACATCTTTAGACATGTATATGTATTTATATGTGTATGTATATATGTATATATATATATATATATACACACACACAGACATCTTTAGACATGTATATGTATTTATATGTGTATGTATATATGTATATATATATATATATATATATATACACACACACAGACATCTTTAGACATGTATATGTATTTATATGTGTATGTATATATGTATATATATATATATATATATATATATATATATATACACACACACAGACATCTTTAGACATGTATATGTATTTATATGCGTATGTATATATGTATATATATATATATATATATATACACACACACAGACATCTTTAGACATGTATATGTATGTATCTCTATGCTAAAGCCCTTTGCAGTCCTTTTTTTTTTTCTAATACCAGTAACCAGAGCTCTGAGTGTTAACTTCAATAACACTCAAGCAATTGCGTTTACGTTCAACTTGTAATATAAGGGAAAAACCCAACACGCAAACACCAGCAATAAACCCCTTTTTGCTTGCGCATAACTGTTAGCGCTCCATTTGTAATCTGGCCCAAAATGTTTACAGAAGTAAAATAAAACATTGCAATATACATGCATTCTTTTTATCTGGCATTTTCTGTTAAACAGCACTGAAAAAATGTGCCTACTCCCCTCCCCCACAGAGAATGGATTACATCCATCATAAATTCACCTGACCCTACAACACGCTACTGTGATCAATTAGATCAGAGCACAGCTCATTTACTTTTGTCACTGATTGATCACAGTAAAACAGACTAGGAACATAGATGCCACCAGGCTTTGGCTTTCTTTCATGTAATTGGCAAGAGTCCATGAGCTAGTGACGTATGGGATATACAATCCTACCAGGAGGGGCAAAGTTTCCCAAATCTCAAAATGCCTATAAATACATCCCTCACCACACCCACAATTCAGTTTTACAAACTTTGCCTGCTATGGAGGTGGTGAAGTAAGTTTGTGCTAAGATTTCTACGTTGATATGCGCTTCTCAGCATTTTGAAGCCTGATTCCTCTCAGAGTACAGTGAATGTCAGAGGGACATGAAGAGTATCACCTATTGAATGCAATGGTCTTCCTAACGGGGGTCTATTTCATAGGTTCTCTGTAATCGGTCGTAGATATTCATCTCCTACCTCCCTTTTCAGATTGACGATATTCTCTCATATACCATTACCTCTACTGATAACTGTTTTAGTACTGGTTTGGCTATCTGCTATATGTGGATGGTTGTCTTTTGGTATGTTTTTTTATTACTTAAGACACTCTCAGCTATGGTTTGGCACTTTATGCATTTATATAAAGTTCTAAATATATGTATTGTACTTATATTTGCCATGAGTCAGGTTCATGTATTTCCTTGTGCAGACTGTCAGTTTCATATTTAGGGAAAATAAACATATTAAGAAATATTTTTCTTACCTGGGGTTTATTCTTTATTTCAAATTGACTACTTTTTTTTCTTGCAACTTGCGGGCAGTACTAGGCCCGCGGGTGCGCCAAATGCTAGACTTTATTGCGTCATTTTTGGGGCAAGAATTTTTTGGCGCTAAAAGTACGTCCGTTGACGCAAGTTCGTCATTTCTGGTGTCGTAGTTGACGCCGAAGCCTTACACACGGTTGCGTCGTTAGTGACGCAAGTGTGTCATTTCCGGATATTGTTGGCGCAAAAAAAATTTCAGTTACGTTGTGCGTCATACTTGGCGCCAAATTTTTCATTAATTTAATACCTCATTGCCGTTTGCCTCTTGCCTTTTTCTATGTCAGAGGGTTATGCTATTTGCATTTTTTCCCATTTCTGAATCTGTCATATAAGGAAATTGATCATTTTGCTTTATATGTTGTTTTTTCTTTTACATTTTGCAAGATGTCTCAATCTGATCCTGCCTCAGAAGTATCTGTTGGAACGCATCGGTTCTACCAAAGCTAAGTGCATTTGTTGTAAGATTGTGGAGATTATATCTCCAAATGTCATTTGTAATAGTTGTATGAGAATGGTGAAAGACAGCACCTCTCTTTTCCTTTCTGGGGCACAGGAAAGGGTTAGCCAAACCCCAATGTGTATTCAAAATTAAGTAGTTTTCCAGCCTCCAGTCAAGTTAAAAAGAGGTGCTGTCTTTCACCATTCTCATACAATACTTTGGAGCCTTGAAAGCACTTGCATCTATAGAGGATCAAACAAACAAACAACATGGCTGAATAAAATGCTGAAAAAATAATTGAAGTGGTTCCCAAAACATTTGCATATGATGAGGAATCAGCTCAACAGATATATGCTACGGTATCAGGTAACAGAGACTTTTTACAAATTACATCTGGGGAAGCAAAAAGTAGAAACTTTGAAAAAAATAGCAAAAGAAAAATGATTTTAGAATTACATGCCATAACATTAAGTGAATATCATAAAGTCCAGCGGATACCTAGAGGATTGAGAATGTCTACCTGTCCTACACTTTTTTCAGACAAAAAAGATTATTGTGAAAAATTTGAAAGCATTCTTAACAAATGCTCATATGATATTATTACATGGACTGTAGAATATGCACAAAAAGAAATAAATAAATACAAAGAAATTATCAACAAACAGAAAGAACAACTTATTCACAACATTTCCTTGGATGAATATAATAAATTAATTAAAGAAGTGGAAAAATCAACACTAGAGTACCGTAAACAACTGGAGTGCCGCAAAAGAACCAAATTCAAAAGAGACGAGCAGGACTATTCTTCTGGTAATGTCTATAAATGGCGACAGAGAAACAGCAATCAAAGACCCCCCAACGTAGAAATCAGAGATCGAAGGAGAGAAGCAAGAAAACGCCCGGCTCAGGATGACATCAGCGGTAGTGGTTCAGAATCGTCTGCCGGTTTTTTAACCGAGGATTCAGACGTAGATCACACCGCGCCGGGCGCAAGCATCGGAAGAGGCGCGTACCATTCGACGTCACAACCGGAGCGCCAGAGAGCTTGACGAACGAGAGGATACCAACGGGGGCAATACCGCTATTGAATAGCGGCACAGAGCTACAAAATACACCAGAAGAAACATACAAAGAGAATGGGGAGATAACGGATCCTGAAAATTCAAGGTACTCGAGCTTAACCACCAACAAAGCACGAACAAGATACAGCAGGAGTGCAACATACGTGGGTAAAGTAAATGCACTTAAAGACACTGTGTATAGACATTTAAAAGATACAATTCACGAAGGAAATGATGGACAAAATAAAGTAAAGAACAATATATTTAAAGACTCACAATATTACATAAATACAAATCCCTTGTTGAATGTTGACAATGAAAAAAGTATTGCAAATCAAAGCACTTTAAAAAGTAATGTAAAAAATGTATGCACTATGGTACTAAATAACACTTTGGCGAATATTGTAACTAACAATGTTGAAAATGAGAGCACTTTAGAAAGTAGAGATGCAGAAAATATATGCACTTTAAAATTAGATATCACTTCAATTAATCACGACACTTTAATAAATAATGCTGCAGAAAACACAAGCACTTTAAAAATTGATGGCACTTTAAATAGTCACACTGGTAAAGATATTAGCACTTTAGATAAAGAAAACACCACGAATGTGAACTTAATAAGGGATAATACCACACATAACTACAACACTATTAAATTGAATGAGATACAAACTAACACTAAAGTCAACACCTTGATTAATAGCAATACTGAGTCACATTGCAATATAAGAAACATGGAGGATGACTTGGTTCATAATATTTCGAACTACACCTTATCAGAGACAGAACATGCAATTCTAAATAAAGGTTTATCATACTGCTTACCAAACATACATGATGAATTTATTATAGAACAAGACTTAGAGAGATTTTTCAGGAAATTGAAACTTAAAGTACATTTTTCCACATTTAAAAACATGATAGAAACACCTATCACAAGTAAGATTGATGACAAAAAAAAGAACATAAAATTCAATGACCCTAAAATATTTGGCATTAAAGGAAAAACATAATTTATGTAAGAACTTACCTGATAAATTCATTTCTTTCATATTAGCAAGAGTCCATGAGCTAGTGACGTATGGGATATACATTCCTACCAGGAGGGGCAAAGTTTCCCAAACCTTAAAATGCCTATAAATACACCCCTCACCACACCCACAATTCAGTTTAACGAATAGCCAAGAAGTGGGGTGATAAGAAAAAAGTGCGAAAGCATATAAAATAAGGAATTGGAATAATTGTGCTTTATACAAAAAAATCATAACCACCACAAAAAAGGGCGGGCCTCATGGACTCTTGCTAATATGAAAGAAATGAATTTATCAGGTAAGTTCTTACATAAATTATGTTTTCTTTCATGTAATTAGCAAGAGTCCATGAGCTAGTGACGTATGGGATAATGACTACCCAAGATGTGGATCTTTCCACACAAGAGTCACTAGAGAGGGAGGGATAAAATAAAGACAGCCAATTCCTGCTGAAAATAATCCACACCCAAAATAAAGTTTAATGAAAAAACATAAGCAGAAGATTCAAACTGAAACCGCTGCCTGAAGTACTTTTCTACCAAAAACTGCTTCAGAAGAAGAAAATACAACAAAATGGTAGAATTTGGTAAAAATATGCAAAGAGGACCAAGTTGCCGCTTTGCAAATCTGATCAACCGAAGCTTCATTCCTAAACGCCCAGGAAGTAGAAACTGACCTAGTAGAATGAGCTGTAATCCTATGAGGCGGAGTCTTACCCGACTCAACATAGGCAAGATGAATTAAAGATTTCAACCAAGATGCCAAAGAAATGGCAGAAGTTTTCTGGCCTTTCTAAAACCGGAAAAGATAACAAATAAACTAGAAGTCTTTCGGAAAGACTTAGTAGCTTCAACATAATATTTCAAAGCTCTAATAACATCCAAAGAATGCAACGATTTCTCCTTAGAATTTTTAGGATTAAGACATAATGAAGGAACCACAATGTCTCTACTAATGTTGTTGGAATTCACAACTTAGGTAAAAATTCAAAAGAAGTTCGCAACACCGCCTTATCCTGATGAAAAATCAGAAAAGGAGACTCACAAGAAAGAGCAGATAATTCAGAAACTCTTCTGGCAGAAGAGATGGCCAAAAGGAACAAAACTTTCCAAGAAAGTAATTTAATATCTAATGAATGCATAGGTTCAAATGGAGGAGCTTGAAGAGCCCCCAGAACCAAATTCAAACTCCAAGGAGGAGAAATTGACTTAATGACAGGCTTTATACGAACCAAAGCTTGTACAAAACAATGAATATCAGGAAGAATAGCAATCTTTCTGTGAAAAAGAACAGAAAGAGCAGAGATTTGACCTTTCAAGGAACTTGCGGACAAACCCTTATCTAAACCATCCTGAAGAAACTGTAATATTCTCGGTATTCTAAAAGAATGCCAAGAAAAATGATGAGAAAGACACCAAGAAATATAAGTCTTCCAGACTCTATAATATATCTCTCTGGATACAGATTTACGAGCCTGTAACATAGTATTAATCACAGAGTCAGAGAAACCTCTTTGACCAAGAATCAAGCGTTCAATCTCCATACCTTTAAATTTAAGGATTTCAGATCCTGATGGAAAAAAGGACCTTGAGACAAAAGGTCTGGTCTTAACGGAAGAGTCCACGGTTGGCAAGAGGCCATCCGGACAAGATCCGCATACCAAAACCTGTGAGGCCATGCCGGAGCTACCAGCAGAACAAACGAGCATTCCTTCAGAATCTTGGAGATTACTCTTGGAAGAAGAACTAGAGGCGGAAAGATATAGGCAGGATGATACTTCCAAGGAAGTGATAATGCATCCACTGCCTCCGCCTGAGGATCCCGGGATCTGGACAGATACCTGGGAAGTTTCTTGTTTAGATGAGAAGCCATCAGATCTATTTCTGGAAGTTCCCACATTTGAACAATCTGAAGAAATACCTCTGGGTGAAGAGACCATTCGCCCGGATGCAACGTTTTGCGACTGAGATAATCCGCTTTCCAATTGTCCATACCTGGGATATGAACCGCAGAGATTAGACAGGAGCTGGATTCCGCCCAAACCAAAATTCGAGATACTTCTTTCATAGCCAGAGGACTGTGAGTCCCTCCTTGATGATTGATGTATGCCACAGTTGTGACATTGTCTATCTGAAAACAAATGAACAACTCTCTCTTCAGAAGAGGCCAAGACTGAAGAGCTCTGAAAATTGCACGGAGTTCCAAAATATTGATCGGAAATCTCACCTCCTGAGATTCCCAAACCCCTTGTGCCGTCAGATACCCCCACACAGCTCCCCAACCTGTAAGACTTGCATCTGTTGAGATTATAGTCCAGGTCGGAAGAACAAAGAAGCCCCCTGAACTAAACGATGGTGATCTGTCCACTATGTCAGAGAGTGTCGTAAAATCGGTTTAAAGATATTAATTGAGATATCTTTGAGTAATCCCTGCACCATTGGTTCAGCATACAGAGCTGAAGAGGTCGCATGTGAAAACGAGCAAAGGAGATCGCATCTGATGCGGCAGTCCTAAGACCCAACATTTCCATGCATAAGGCTACCAAAGGGAATGATTGTGACTGAAGGTTTTGACAAGCTGATATCAATGTTAAACTTCTCTTGTCTGACAAGGACAGAGTCATAGACACTGAATTTATCTAGAAACCTAAAAAGGTTACCCTTGTCTGAGGAATCAATGAACTGATTGGTAAATTGATCCTCCAACCATGAACTTGAAGAAACAACACAAGTCGATTCGTATGAGATTCTTCGAAAATGAGAAGACTGAGCAAGTACCAAGATATCGTCCAAATAAGGAAATACCAAAACCCTATTCTCTGATTACAGAAAGAAGGGCACCGAGAACCTTTGAAAAAAAAAAAATTCTTGGAACTGAGGCTAGGCCAAACGGTAGAGCCACAAAACTGGTAATGCTTGTCTAAAAAGAGAATCTCAGACACTAAAAGTGATCTGGATGAATCGGAATATGCAGATACACATCCTGTAAATCTATTGTAGACATATAATGCCCTTGCTAAACAAAAGGCAGGATAGTCCTACAGTAACCATCTTGAATGTTGGTATCCTAACATAACGATTCAATAATGATAGATCCGGAACTGGTCTGAAGGAATTGACCTTCTTTGGTACAATGAAGAGATAAAATAAAACCCCAGCCCCTGTTCCAGAACTGGAACTGGCATAAATACTCCAGCCAACTCAAGATCTGAAACACATTTCAGAAATGCTGAGCCTTTGCTGTGTTAACTGGGACACGGGAAAGAAAAGAATCTCTTAGCAGGAGGCCTTAACTTGAAGCCAATTCTGTACCTTTCTGAAACAATGTTTCTGAAACCAGAGATTAAGAACGGAATTGATCCAAATTTCTTTGAAGAAAACGTAATCTGCCCCATACCAGCTGAGCTGGAATAAGGGCCGCACCTTCATAGGTACTTAGGAGCTGGCTATAGGTTTCTATAAGGCTTGGATATATTCCAAACTGGAAATAGTTTCCAAACTGATACCGCTCCTGAGGATGAAGGATCAGGCTTTTGTTCCTTGTTGTGAGGAAAGGAACGAAAATGATTATTTACCCTGGAAAGAAAGGGAAAGCAAAGTTGACTTAGAAGACATGTCAGCATTCCAAGTTTAATCCATAAAGCTTTTCTAGCTAAAATAGCTAGAGACATATACCTGACATCAACTCTAATGATATCAAAAGATGGTATCACCAATAAAATTATTAGCATGTTATAGAATAATAATAATGCTATATAAAATTATGATCTGTTACTTGTTGCGCTAAAGCTTCTAACCAAAAAGTTGAAGCTGCAGCAACATCCGCTAAAAATATAGCAGGTCTAAGAAGATTACCTGAACATAAGTAAGCTTTTCTTAGAAAGGATTCAATTTTCCTATCTAAAGGATCCTTAAATGAAGTACTATCTGCCGTAGGAATAGTAGTACATTAGCAGGAGTAGAGACAGCCCCATAACCTTAGGGATTTTTGTCCCAAAAAACTCTAATCTGTCAGATGGCACAGGATATAATTTGCTTAAACGTCTAGAAGGAGTAAATAAATTACCCAAATTATTCCATTCCCTGGAAATTACTTCAGAAATAGCAACAGGGAGATAAAACACTTCTGGAATAACTACAGGAGATTTAAAAACCTTATTTAAACGTTTACATTTAGTATCAAGAGGACCAGAATCCTCTATTTCTAATGCAATTAATACTTCTTTAAGTAAAGAACGAATAAATTCCATCTTGAACAAATACAAAGATTTATCAGCATCAACCTCTGAGACAGAAACCTCTGAACCAGAAGAACCATTATCAGTATCAGAATGATGATGTTCATTTAAAAATTCATCTGAAAAAAGAGAAGTTTTAAAAGACTTTTATGTATACTAGAAGGAGAAATAACAGACATAGCCTTCTTAATGGATTTAAAAAATAAAATCTCTTATGTTATCAGGAACACTCTGAAAATTAGATGTTGACGGAACAGCAACAGGTAATGTAACAGTACTAAAGGAAATTTTATCTGCATTAATAAGTTTGACATGACATGCAATACAAATAACAGCTGGAGATACAGATACCAAAAGTTTATAGCAGATACACTTAGCTTGGTAGCTCCAGCACTGTGCAGTGATTTTCCTGAAGTATCTTCTGACTCAGTTGCAACGTGGAACATCTTGCAATATGTAAAAGAAAAAAACAACATATAAAGCAAAATTGATCAAATTCCTTAAATGACAGTTTCAGGAATGGGAAAAAAATGCCAGTGAACAAGCTTCTAGCAACCAGAAGCAATAAATAATGAGACTTAAATAATGTGGAGACAAAAATGACGCCCATATTTTTTAGCGCCAAAAAAGACGCCCACATTATTTGGCGCCTAAATGCTTTTGGCGCCAAAAATGACGCCACATCCGGAACGCCGACATTTTTGACGCAAAAAAACGTCAAAAAATGACGCAACTTCCGGCGACACGTATGACGCCGGAAACAGAAAAAAAATTTTTGCGCCAAAAAAGTCTGCGCCAAGAATGACGCAATAAAATGAAGCATTTTCTGCCCCCGCGAGCCTAACAGCCCACAGGGAAAAAGTCAAAATTTTTTAAGGTAAGAAAAAATGATTGAAACAAATGCATTTATCCCAAATATGAAACTGACTGTCTGAAAAATAAGGAATGTTGAACATTCTGAGTCAAGGCAAATAAATGTTTGAATACATATATTTAGAACTTTATAAACAAAGTGCCCAACCATAGCTAGGAGTGTCACAGAAAATAAGACTTACTTACCCCAGGACACTCATCTACATGTTTGTAGAAAGCCAAACCAGTACTGAAACGAGAATCAGTAGAGGAAATGGTATATATAAGAGTATATCGTCGATCTGAAAAGGGAGGTAAGAGATGAATCTCTACGACCGATAACAGAGAACCTATGAAATAGACCCCGTAGAAGGAGATCACTGCATTCAAATAGGCAATACTCTCCTCACATCCCTCTGACATTCACTGCACGCTGAGAGGAAAACCGGGCTCCAACTTGCTGCGGAGCACATATCAACGTAGAATCTAGCACAAACTTACTTCACCCCCTCCATCGGAGGCAAAGTTTGTAAAACTGAATTGTGGGTGTGGTGAGGGGTGTATTTATAGGCATTTTAAGGTTTGGGAAACTTTGCCCCTCCTGGTAGGAATGTATATCCCATACGTCACTAGCTCATGGACTCTTGCTAATTACATGAAAGAAAAGTAAATTTAATCCACCCTTACAACACAGTGTAGCCACATTTGCAAAATTAGTTCAAAAAGAAGTAAAAAACTTATTCAAAAGAAACAAAAAAAGAGAACTGGTACAAATAGATAAGAAACAACAAGAAGCTATTAACAAACTTAAAAACAATAATGAAATCACAATAAAGGAAGCAGATAAGGGCGGTGCAGTAGTTTTACTAAATAAAATCGATTATGTGAAAGAGATACAAAGACAACTAAATGACACCACAGTATATGAGGCCCTCACTAGAGATCCTACAATCCAAATAGGGAAAGAAATAGAACACATCACAAATATAGCAATTAAGAATGGCATCATTACAAATGAATTTAAAGAATGTTTAATTGAAAAAAAAACAGTAAGACCAGTAATATACATCTCACCTAAAATACATAAAGACAAACTTCATCCACCAGGACGCCCAATAGTGGCGGGAGTAAACTCCATTTTTTCTAAAATTGCAGTATTCTTAGATAAAGTATTACAACCCTACTTATTAGACACATCATCATATTTAAAAGACACAAATGATTTTCTGGCCAAATTAAAAGATATTGGACAAATTGGAGACAAATGCATCCTATACACATTAGATGTCACTAGCTTATATACATCAATTAAGCACACAAGTGGAATTGAAGCAGTAACTAATACATTGAAAACTAACAATAAATATAATGAACAAGAAATACAATTTTTAACAAATCTGTTATCCATTATATTATATCAAAATTATTTTTTATTTCAAGACCCTTTTTAATTACAGAAGCAAGGTACTGCAATGGGCTCCAGTGTTGCCCCAACATATGCCAACATTTTTATGTCCCACATAGAAGAGAAATTTGTATATTCACATCCATTATTTTTACAAAATGGAGCAGCATGGTGGAGATTTGTGGATGACATATTTGGCATATGGTGGGGTGACACTGGGAGCCTATTGCAATTTGTACAACATCTCAATACATCTGTTGCTGGTCTCACATTCACACTCAGTATGGAGGAAACAGGAGTAGCCTTTTTAGACACTTTTGTGTATAAAGAAAAAGGCTTTTTAAAAACTGATCTATATGTAAAACCAACAGATAAAAATAAAGTACTACAATATGACAGCTTTCACTCAAAAAAAACGATAGAAGCAATACCCCAAGGCCAATTTAAAAGAGTAAAAAGAATAGTAACTGACGAAAAGAAATGTAACATCAGACTAACAGAAATGGCAGAAAAATTAAAAAAAAGAGGGTATCCAGAAGAATTAATCACAAAACAATTAGAATACTGCAAAAATCGGAAAGAAAATACAAAAAAGGAGACACAAGATAACAGAATGATATTTGTCACACAATATAACTCTTTAGGAACAAAGATATCACACATTATAAACAAACACTGGCACATATTGAAAGACTGTAATCCTCAAGTTGATGAATTTAAAAACATACCCATGGTAGCTTACAAAAAAACGAAAAATCTGAGAGACTTATTGGTAAGGGCAGATATAGGCAGCAATAAGAAAAATCTACAAACAACAATAGGGCCAGACAATAGGGGTTGTTACCCTTGCTTACACTGTAGCCATTGCAGTTCAATAATAAAAGGGAAATATTTTTTTCATCCCATTAAGGGAACCAAATATCCAATAAAGAAATATCTCACATGCAGAAGCACATACGCTATATATCTCATCAAGTGTCCGTGTGCTAGAATTTATATAGGTGAAACAAGTAGGGAAGTAAGAACTAGAATTACTGAACATAAGTCTAACATCAGGAATAAAAATTTGGAGGCCCCTGTTTCCTGTCACTTCCTCTCCATGGGTCATAACATCAGTCAACTTAGATTTCAAGTAATTGAACAAGTTGACAGACCCAGGAGAGGAGGTGACAGGGACCAAATGCTTAAAAAAAGGGAGATGTACTGGATAAACAAAGTAAACACAATGATACCTGAAGGTCTGAATAAAGATTTTGAATGGTCATTATTTTTCTAAAAAATGTAGCATATATCTGTAGTAGCAATTTGATTCTGATAATTTTATGTGTATGGGTTTTAAATGTATATATTATAATTTGGTTTTAATATTTCATGTGATAAATATAAGGAGTAAAAAAAACACATTTAAATCCTTTAGAAAAGAATAAAAACATATAAATCTAAAAACTTATTTATCACATGCAATTTTAAATTTTGGCCACAAGATGGCACTAGTGTGCAAATTAATGAAAGATTGAACAGGTATAAAAGACACACCTGTACACTATTCAATAGACATAATTAAGAACCTGGAATAGGTTTGAAACATTGTTGGTTAATGTGATGGACCCTGTAAGAAATTAATAAAGGTCTTTTTAACTTGACTGGAGGCTGGAAAACTACTTAATTTGTAATAGTTGTCATGATAAACTTTTACATGCAGATAATTTATCCATCAGTAATAGTACATTGCCAGTTGCAGTTCCGTCAACTTCTAATGTACATGATATACCTATGAATTTTAAAGAATTTGTTACTGATTCTATTCAGAAGGCTTTGTCTGCATTTCCGCCTTCTAATAAACGTAAAAGGTCTTTTAAAACTTCTCATTCAGTTGATGAAATTTCAAATGACCGACAACATAATGATTTATCCTCCTCTGATGAGGATCTATCTGATACAGAAGATCCTTCCTCAGATATTGACACTGACAAATCTACTTATTTATTTAAAATGGAGTATATTCGTTCTTTATTAAAAGTAGTGTTAATTACTTTGGATATTGAGGAAACCAGTCCTCTTGACGTTAAGTCTAGTAAACGTTTAAATGCTGTTTTTAAACCTCCTGTGGTTACTCCAGAGGTTTTTCCTATTCCTGATGCTATTTCTGATATGATTTCTAAGGAATGGAATAAGCCAGGTACTTCTTTTATTCCTTCTTCAAGGTTTAAAAAAATTGTATCCTTTACCAGCAATTTCTATAGAGTTTTGGGAAAAAGTCCCCAAAGTTGATGGGGCTATTTCTACTCTTGCTAAACGTACCACTATTCCTATGGAAGATAGTACTTCCTTTAAGGATCCTTTAGATAGGAAGCTTGAATCTTATCTAAGGAAAGCCTATTTATATTCAAGTCATCTTCTCAGACCTGCAATTTCTTTGGCTGATGTTGCGGCTGCATCAACTTTTTAATTGGAAAATTTAGCGCAACAAGAATTGGATTCTGACATATCTAGCATTATTCGCTTACTGCAATATGCTAATAATTTTATTTGTGATGCCATTTTTTATATGATCAAAATTGATGTTAGATCCATGTCTTTAGCTATTTTAGCTAGAAGAGCTTTGTGGCTTAAATCTTGGAATGCTGATATGACATCTAAGTCTAGATTACTATCTCTTTCTTTCCAAGATAATAATTTATTTGGTTCTCAGTTGGATTCTATTATTTCAACTGTTACTGGGGGAAAGGGAGTTTTTCTGCCTCAGGATAAAAAAACCTAAGGGTAAATCTAAGGCTTCTAACCGTTTTCGTTCCTTTCATCAAAATAAGGAACAAAAATCTAATCCTTCCCCCAAGGAATCTGTTTCCAATTGGAAGCCTTCCTCAAATTGGAATAAATCCAAGTCATTTAAGAAACCAAAGTCAGCCCCTAAGTCCGCATGAAGGTGCGGCCCTCATTCCAGCTCAGCTGGTAGGGGGCAGATTAAGGTTTTTCAAAGATATTTGGATAAATTCTGTCCAAAATCAATGGATTCAGAGCATTGTCTCTCAAGGGTATCAAATAGGATTCAGAGTAAGACCTCCTGTGAGAAGATTTTTTCTCTCACGTATCCCAGCAAATCCAGTAAAAGCTCAGGCTTTCCTGAAGTGTGTTTCAGACCTGGAGTTTTCGGGGGTAATCATGCCGGTTCCTTTTCAGGAACAAGGTCTGGGGTTTTATTCAAATCTATTCATTGTCCCAAAGAAGGAAAATTCATTCAGACCAGTTCTGGATCTGAAAATTTCGTTATGTAAGAGTACCAACTTTCAAGATGGTGACTATAAGGACTATTCTGCCTTTTGTTCAGCGAGGACATTATATGTCCACAATAGACTTGCAGGATGCATATATTCCGATTCATCCAGAACATTATCAGTTCCTGAGATTCTCTTTTCTAGACAAGCATTACCAATTTGTTGCTCTTCCATTTGGCCTAGCAACAGCTCCAAGAATCTTTTCAAATGTTCTAGGTGCCCTACTCTCTGTAATCAGAGAACAGGGTATTGCAGTGTTTCCTTATTTGGACGATATCTTGGTACTAGCTCAGTCTTTACGTTTTGCAGAATCTCACACGAATCAACTAGTGTTGTTTCTTCGAAAACATGGTTGGAGGATCAATTTACCAAAAAGTTTCTTGATTCCTCAGACAAGGGTCACCTTTTTAGGTTTCCAGATAGAGATAGAGTCATGGATACTGAATCTAACAGACAAGAGACGTTTGAAATTGGTTGCAGCCTGTCGGCACCTTCAGTCTCAGTCATTCCCTTCAGTGGCTATGTGCATGGAAGTTTTAGGCCTCATGACTGCAGCATCGGACGCGATTCCTTTTGCTCGTTTTCACATGAGACCTCTCCAGCTTTGTATGCAGAATCAATGGTGCAGGGATTATACAAAGATATCACAATTTATATCCTTAAATCCCAATGTTCGACACTCTCTGACGTGGTGGTTAAATCACCAGCGTTTAGTTCAAGGGGCTGCTTTTGTTCGGCCAACCTGGACTGTGATAACTACAGATGCAAGTCTTTCAGGTTGGGGAGCTGTTTGGGGATCTCTGACAGCACAAGGGGTTTGGAAATCTCAAGAGGCGAGATTACCAATCAATATTTTAGAACTCTGTGCAATTTTCAGAGCTCTTCAGTTTTGGCCTCTGTTGAAGAGAGAACCGTTCATTTGCTTTCAGACAGACAATATCACAACTGTGGCATATGTCAATCTTCAGGGTGGGACTCACAGTCCCCAAGCTATGAAATAAGTATCTCGGATACTTGCTTGGGCGGAATCCAGCTCCTGTCTAATCTTTGCGGTGCATATCCCAGGTGTAGACAATTGGGAGGCGGATTATCTCAGCCGTCAGACTTTACATCCGGGGGAGTGGTCTCTCCATCCAGATGTGTTTTCTCAGATTGTTCAGATGTGGGGTCTTCCAGAGATAGATCTGATGGCCTCTCATCTAAACAAGAAACTTTGCCTGAACATCCCTGGACCTGGACAGGTATCTGGGGAGGCAGTGGATGCGCTGACACTTCCATGGTATTATCAACATGCGTACATCTTTCCGCCTCTAGTTCTTCTTCCAAGAGTGATCTCCAAAATCATCATGGAATAGTCTTTTGTGTTGCTGGTGGCTCCAGCATGGCCACACAGGTTTTGGTATGCGGATCTTGTTCGGATGTCCAGTTGCCAACCTTGGCCACTTCCGTTAAGGCCGGACCTACTGTCTCAAGGTCCATTTTTCCATCAGGATCTCAAATCTAATTAAATTTGAAGGTATGGAAATTGAACGCTTAGTGCTAAGTCATAGAGGTTTCTCTGACTCGGTGATTAATACTATGTTACAAGCTCGTAAATCTGTTTCTAGAAAGATTTATTATCGAGTTTGGAAGACTTACATTTCATGGTGTTCTTCTCATAAATTCTCTTGGCATTCTTTCAGAATTCCTAGAATTTTACAGTTTCTTCAGGATGGTTTGGATAAAGGTTTGTCTGCAAGTTCCTTGAAGGGACAAATCTCTGCTCTTTCTGTTTTATTTCACAGAAAGATTGCTAAACTTCCTGATATTCACTGTTTTGTACAGGCTTTAGTTTGTATTAAGCCTGTCATTAAATCAATTTCTCCTTCTTGGAGTCTTAATTTGGTTTTGAAGGCGTTACAGGCTCCTCTATTTGAGCCTATGCATTCTTTGGACATTAAACTACTTTCTTGGAAAGTGTTGTTCCTTTTAGCTATCTCTTCTGCTACAAGAGTTTCTGAGCTATCTGCTCTTTCTTGTGAGTGTCCTTTTCTGATTTTTCATCAGGATAAGGCAGTTTTGCGGACTTCATTTAAATTTTTACCTAAGGTTGTGAATTCTAACAACATTAGTAGAGACATTGTTGTCCCTTCCTTGTGTCCTAATCCTAAGAATTCTTTGGAAAGACCCTTACATTCTTTGGATGTGGTAAGAGCTTTGAAATATTATGTTGAAGCTACTAAAGATTTCAGGAAGACTTCTAGTCTCTTTGTTATATTTTCGGGTCCTAGGAAAGGTCAGAAGGCTTCTGCTATTTCCTTGGCTTCTTGGTTAAAGCTTTGGATTCATTCAGCTTATTTGGAGTCGGGTAAGACCCCACCTCAGAGAATTACAGCTCATTCTACTAGATCAGTCTCCACTTCGTGGGCTTTTAAGAATGAAGCTTCAGTTGATCAGATTTGCAAAGCAGCAACTTGGTCCTCTTTGCATACATTTACTAAATTTTACCGTTTTGATGTATTTGCTTCCTCAGAAGCAATTTTTGGTAGAAAAGTTATTCAGGCAACTGTTTCGATTTGATTCTTCTGCTGATGTTTTAAGTTTTTCTTGTCATTAAAGAATAAACTTATAATTTGGGTTGTGGATTATTTTTTCAGCGAAAAATGGCTGTTTTTTATTTTAAACCCTCCCTCTCTAGTGACTCTTGCGTGGAGTTCCACATCTTGGGTATTGATATCCCATACGTCACTAGCTCATGGACTCTTGCCAATTACATGAAAGAAAACATAATTTATGTAAGAACTTACCTGATAAATTAATTTCTTTCATATTGGCAAGAGTCCATGAGGCCCACCCTTTTTATGGTGGTTATGATTTTTTGTATAAAGCACAATTATTTCCAAATTCCTTTGTTGATGCTCTTTACTGCTTTCTTTATCACCCCACTACTTGGCTATTCTTTAAACTGAATTGTGGGTGTGGTGAGGGGTGTATTTATAGGCATTTTGAGGTTTGGGAAACTTTGCCCCTCCTGGTAGGATTCTATATCCCATACGTCACTAGCTCATGGACTCTTGCCAATATGAAAGAAATTAATTTATCAGGTAAGTTCTTACATAAATTATGTTTTTTGAGGGGTGTATGTCTGAATTGGCGCACACCCCTGGAAATCTTCTAGAATGCTGTAAATTTTACTGTAGTTAATTATCTTACTTTGCTGTAGTTAATTAAGGACATATAGATATATAAGTTCGGCAGCACCTCTGGGGGGAAGCAGAAATGCTACAAGTTTTAGAGTTAAATTACAGGAAAGCAGGCAAAGTTCTTTAGCTATATGAGATGAGATTTTACATCTAATGTATTTTTAGTAAACCTTTAAGGCAACGCTAACAAGGCATAATAAGAGAGAGAGGAGAGAGAGAGGAGAGAGAGATTAGAGAGAGAGAGGAGAGAGAGAGAGGAGAGAGAGAGAGGAGAGAGAGAGAGGGGAGAGAGAGAGGAGAGAGAGGGGAGAGAGAGAGGGAGAGAGAGAGAGAGAGTGAGAGAGGGGGGAGAGAGAGGGGAGAGAGAGAGAGGAGAGAGGGGAGAGGGGAGAGAGAGAGAGGGGAGAGAGGGGAGAGAGAGAACATTTTTTAAAAAACATTTAAGTCTGCCATTTTGTAACCAAGAATTTAAGGTTTTGCAATGCCAGTGCATTCAGGGATAAACCCTTTGAAAAACCATTGAATAAGTTTAAAGATCCATTAAATACAGTAGAAATGCATAATCAACTGTTAATAATAAAAAGTCAATGTAATAACACCTAAACTGAATTTTAAATAAGCAGATTTTTTTCTGAATTTTTTCTTTAATTTGCCGGCCCCCTTGTATCATTTGACAGTTATCAGCCAATCACAGCCTAATTTATGTATACACTGCGAACTCTTGCACATGCTCAGTAGTAGTTGGTCCCTCAAAAAGCGTGCATGTAAGAAGATTGTGCACAATTTTATAATGGAACTAAATGAGAAAGTCTTTTAAAATCGCATGCTCTATCTGAATCATGAAAGTTTTCTTTTTGACTGTCCCTTTAACTGCTCTCCTTTATTGTAGCTGATCAGAGACCACACTAAAGCAGGTTTCAGGGTCATGCAAGCTGCAGCATACTTAAGTATGCATAATGCATTCCAACCTTTTTATGTGAGTGAAAAAACAATACAGTGATATATAACTTTATATGACATTGTTTTCTATGATTACTAAAACACTTTTAAAGGGGCATAAAACAGGTTGAGATCTGTGCATATCCTAAAAGGGCTATTTAATTTAAAAATAGTTTGCATACAAAAATTGTTTAAATATTGCTTGCAAGTATTTAAAAATAATTTTCAAAATAAGCAAAATGAATTCCATAGCTAAACTGCCTGGAGCAGCCAACTCCACCCCCCTCATCAGTGTTTAGACACAGGCATTGTATTTCAGCTGAGTTCACAGCTTCTAGACATGCTCCAGCAGATAATCCCTATGCACTTTTGTATTCTACCAAAACAACAATAGATATAGATACAGCCATAGAAGGAAATGTGTGCGGGGAGTTAGAGCTTTACAATTCAGAAACTAAAAAGAAAGGGTTAATGGCGAGGTACTGCAGTATAAATTAGCAGGTAAGGTAATTAAAATACATATTATAATATTTTGTCTCTATCCCAACTTGTTTTATGTCCCTTTAAGAGGAAGGGTAACTGAAGAAAGGAATTTAGCCCTATGCATGACGTACAACACAAAAGCAGATTAGCCCTGGTCTGGGCACAGAGAAGACAAAGTATACTAAAATCATATATTAACATAACTATAGAAAATGCTGTCATGTTTACCCAGAAAACTACATGTATTATGTATAAGTGCGTTCATTCAAACTAAAACCCATAAGAAGGTGTCTTAAAGGAAATGTAAAATCATTCATGCATAGTATATATCAGCAATTAAAGGGAAAGTAAACACCTTGAGATTTATTTATTTATATATATATTTAGTTATGCATTAGGAAACAAATTTGTAATATATTTTCATTATTTATTTTGTCCCCTTTTCGTGGCATTTAGCTCTGAAAATTGTGTATTTTTAAAATTCTCAGAATTGGAAAAGCACCCTGCAGACTTCTCAAGGCTGACCTTGCTACATATCTCTCCCTAACTGACTTTAGCAGATAACTGCAAAACAATGTACTTAATACGAACATAATGAAAGTGACTAACCTTGTCGTCTATTGGCTCAAGTATGGATTGGCTACTCCAAATAAGGCAAAGGGTGGTGGAGTTTGGCTATTGAAAAACAGTTGCAGCAGACAAGATATAAATTTGTTTTAAAATGTTTAGACTTGGCTGAGATGTTTTTCTTCAGCAATCAACTTTAGACAGTGCTTTAAATTTGCATTGTTTTTCAGTCCAGAGACACACCCCTTGAAAAATGCTGAATACGTTTATCATGTCTCTTCTACTGTAGCCAATTAGGGAGAGCTATAAATGACTTCTTATATAGCGTGTTACAGGGTTAGAGTTTTAGAATCTGCAGGTTGCAACCCAGACTTTCTGGAGCAGTAACAAAAAGTTAAAGTATAGAAAACGCAGACAAGACGTGTTATTAAAGTGCAGTGCAAAAACATATTTTTTTTAGTACACATAATAAATTATAAAATGTTTCATAAAAAAAAAAAAAAAACTAAATATTTTCATTATTTTATAGTCATATTAACTGAGAAAATTGTGGGTTTTCCAATTCTGAGAATTATCAGTGAACTATGCAGACTACACAAGCCTCACCCTGCTACATATCTGTCTCCAATTGGCCTTAGTGGAAGTGGTAAGATAAGATACTTCAAAACAATGCAAGTTTTGCTCGTTATGCAACCTCTAATAAAACAAGTTCAAATTGGCCCCTTCAAAAAAAAAACGTGGTGGGGATAATTTAACCACTTAAAAATAACTGCAGGTGTTAATGTATGCAGAATGTTTTTACACCTGGTATGCCAATTTATTTCAAAAATACAGCTTTATTCCCATGTTGTTCTTTGTTGAAGAGATACCTAGGTAGGCATCTCGAGCACTACATGGCAGGAAAAAGTGCTCTCACAGATGGATGACATTCTTGCAAAACCACTGTCATATAGTGATCCAGACATCAGCTTATGTCCCTGCTTTTCAACAAAAGATACCAAAAGAACAAAGACAATTTACTTAGTTGTTTAAAATTGCATGCTCTATCCAAATCATAAAAGAAAAATGTTGGGTTTGATGTCCCTTTAAATAATATATGGATGAATTACACTGCGTTCAACATCTCTAATCTTTTGGGGGGGGGGTTGGACCTGCTATTCACGGTCCTCTAGCTTTGGTTGGACGGAGCACCAGATTGGTTCGTCTGGCTGTGATGCTGCGATCTAATAGGTGTGTTGTCCGGTAGCGTAGACGTTGTTATGTGGGCAAAAGTGCTTAGATGTTCTGAAACTCTCATTACATTATTATTTAAATTCCTTATTTCATGAACCAGATCATTGAGGATAGTGTTCTTGTGCATCAGGTGACATCCTATGTCTAGCTGGCTGTACTTAAGTTGCCGAATTTCCTCGTGTATCTGTGAGAGCCAAGTATTACTTGATTCATTTGATTGGTTTTCTCTAGGGTGAAACATCTGGTTGTATTTAAGTTGCCTGACTTCTTCGTGTATTTGCGTCAGCCACGTATTGAATGTCTCGTTAAATTGTGCTTGGCTCTCCCGGAGCTGAAACAATTCTTTGTTTCTGGCCCTGTTCAGCTGCTTCATTGCGTGTAGACATGACGACATGCTTTCTGTATAACTTTGGTCGAATGGTTTTACGTCTTCAGGTGTAGTATATGATGGTCCAGGTTCGGTTTCAGTAGGTTCACCTTCTCTTGGTGGATCAACGTCGCTGAAAGACCATTCTTCTTGTGGTGTTGAGTCCGATCCAGGGCTACTGAATGATGGTGAAAAGTGCATATGTGGACTCAATTTCACACGTATTATAGGTGGTATGGGACTTTGAGTGGAAGACGATGCCATACTGTACGCTGGTAACGTTCGTACAGGGGTTTGTGGTGGTGGTGGTGGCTCAGCGCTGTATGTAGTTTCTGGCCTATGTGTTATGCCCATCATTCGAAAAGACTGATTACTTCCATGGTTCATAAAGCTATATTGGGAAGGGATAGGTTCCTGGGTCATGGGATGGGGTGTGTTATATTCTTGAGTCTTCACCATCCCATGAAAAACCTTTTGAGGGGAGAATTGTGGACCCTTTGAGGTTGCAGCCCAACAAGATGTTTCTTTTAACTCCTGTGTAGGTTCAGAAACTAGGATAGCAGTTGTTGGTGATGGCAATTCAGGTGTCGCATATACTAAATCTGCTTGTGCACTCGCTTGGCTAAGTGCTGCTTCTGATTGAGGCTGAGCGCTGTCTGATGATTCCTCAACCGCAAGATCTGCAAGAAACAAATAGCTACAGTAAGTTACCACAATAAAAACTCTTTATATAAGCCACTGCCAACTCAGGCACAGTCTCTGGATGTAGTAACATGAAGCATATAGGCATATACTGAATGTGCCCCAGTATTGCAAAAACTGTCACTAAAACAGCTATAGCTTTCACTAGAAGTTTGTCTGCTAAAAAAAAAATAGAATGTCCCAAAAATAATAATATCAATGTAGACAAACTCCTATATATTTTAACAACCACTTTGTTTTTCTAGAGAAGTGAAATGCATTTTTACATCCAGGTATGGCCCACAGCACCCCCCGGTGTCACGGTTTTATGGGACTGGTCAAGCTCCACCCATGACTCATCCAGACATGCCCATAACCCTGCTGTTTGTGTATTACCTCGCCTCTCCTATGCACTGCTACGCCCACAAAATGGTGATGAGCAACTGCCCACAACTACTTTCAACTAGGTCATCCCGGAAAGCATCCAGCAAATGTTGAGAGGTATGAGATATCTGGAGGCTCACATCACCCATTATGTGAAGAAAATAGACTCTGCTCTTCTAAGGTGACATCTCATCAACTTCTTGGTTTACTTTTGGCAGACAGTGCGCTGCAGTTTCCGATACAATCCATTCTATTTCTCTGAACATAGAGGCTAATTCTCTAAAGCTCTCCATGCATGCGTAATTATCTAAAAGGATGCCATGAGGTCCTTTAAATGGTTCTAGGAGGGTAAATTTAATCTTGAAAGTTGAGATGAAACAGAGAAAGCAGAGAGAGAAAGAGCTGAAAGAAAGAGAGAAAGGAGAGAGATATGAAGAAGAGAGAGATGAAAGAGAGAGAGGGATGAAAGAGAGAAAGGATAGAGATGAAAGAGAGAGATGAAAGAGAGAAAGGATAGAGATGAAAGAGAGAGATGAAAGAAAGAAAAGATAGAGATGAAAGAGAGAGATTAAAGAGAGAAAGGATAGAGATGAAAGAGAGATGAAAGAGAGAAAGGATAGAGATGAAAGAGAGAGATGAGAGAGATGAAAGAGAGAGATGAAAGAGAGAGATGAGAGAGATGAAAGAGAGAAAGAATAGAGATGAAAGAGAGATGAAAGAGAGAAAGGATAGAGATGAAAGAGAGAGATGAGAGAGATGAAATAGAGAAAGGATAGAGATGAAAGAGAGAGATGAAAGAGAAAGGATAGAGATGAAAGAGAGAGATGAAAGAGAAAGGATAGAGATGAAAGAGAGAAAGGATAGAGATGAAAGAGAGAGATGAAAGAGAAAGGATAGAGATGAAAGAGAGAAAGGATAGAGATGAAAGAGAGAGATGAAAGAGATGAGAGAGATGAAAGGGAGAGATGAAAGAGAGAGATGAATGAGAGAAAGGATAGAGATGAAAGAGAGAGATGAAAGGGAGAGAAAGAGAGATGAAAGGGAGAGAAAGAGAGATGAAAGAGAGAGAGAGAGATGAAAGAGAGAGGGAGATGAAAGAGAGAGGGAGATGAAAGAGAGAGGGAGATGAAAGAGAGAGGGAGATGAAAGAGAGAGAGATGAAAGAGAGAGAGATAGATGAAAGAGAGAGAGAGATGAAAGAGAGAGAGAGACGAAAGAGAGAGATATGAAAGAGAGAGATGAAAGAGAGAGATGAAAGAGAGAAAGGATAGAGATGAAAGATAGAAGAGAACAAGAGAGGAGAGAAGAAGAGAGGAAAGAGATGAGAACTAAGAGATAGAGAAACCACTTTTAACCCCTTAAGGACCAAGGCCATTTTTCAATTTCTTTCCCTTAAAGGGCCATAATACCCAAATGTTTAAACACTTGAAAGTGATGCAGCATAGCTGTAAAAAGCTGATTAGAAAATATCACCTGAACATCTCTATGTAAAAAAGAAAGATATTTTACCTCAAAAGTTCCTCAGTAGCCACCTCCCATTGTAAAGGATTTCTAAGCAGCATATTAGTGTATCTGTCCTGGGACAACTGAAAGGATGAGCTTCGTGCACTCTCATATTATTTCACCAATCAGGTAAAGGAAGCTTACTATGAAATCTCATGAGAGTTAAGTCAAATCTCATGAGATCACAGTAAGAGTTCATGACCTCAGCACTGCTGATGCTGATTGGCTGCTGTTCATTTCTTCATTTTTTTAATTTTTTTACCTGCAGCTGGGAGCAGCTGAGTATAACTTTTTACACAGAACTTACTCTGCTGAGCTGAGGAATTGTGAGGTAAAATATCTTCCTTTTTTACATAGAGATGCTCAGGTGATATTTTCCTGTCAGCTTTTTACAGTTATACTGCATCAGTTTCAAGTGATTTAGCATATGAGTATTATGTCCCTTTAACTACATGAGTTAGTTATACTGCATCAGTTTCAAGTGATTTAGCATATGAGTATTATGTCCCTTTAAGGATCAGGGCTATTTTTACATTTCTGCGGTGTTTGTGTTTAGCTGTAATTTTCCTCTTACTCAATTACTGTACCCACACATATTATATACCGTTTTTCTCGCCACTAAATGGACTTTCTAAAGATACCATTATTTTCATCATATCTTATAATTTATTATTAAAAATATTATACAATATGAGGAAAAAATGGAAAAAAACACACTTTTTCTAACTTTGGCCCCCAAAATCTGTTACACATCTACAACCACCAAAAAACACCCATGGTAAATAGTTTCTACATTTTGTCCTGAGTTTAGAAATACCCAATGTTTACATGTTCTTTGCTTTTTACAAGTACAAGTAGCACTTGGCTATTTCCAAACCACTTTTTTTCAAAATTAGCGCTAGTTACATTAGAACACTGATATCTTTCAGGAATTCTTGAATATCCCTTGACGTGTATATATTTTTTTTTTTAGAAGACATCCCAAAGTATTGATCTAGGCCCATTTTGGTATATTTCAAGCGACCATTTCACCGCCAAATGCGATCAAATAAAAAAAATTGTTCACTTATTCACAAATTTTTTCACAAACTTTAGGTTTGTCACTGAAATTATTTACAAACAACTTGTGCAATTATGGCATATATGGTTGTAAATGCTTCTCTGGGATCCCCTTTGTTCAGAAATAACAGACATATATGGCTTTGGCGTTGCTTTTTGGTAATTAGAAGGCCGCTAAATACCACTGCGCACCACACGTGTATTATGCCCAGCAGTGAAGGGGTTAATTAGGGAGCATGTAGGGAACTTCTAGGGTTAATTTTAGCTTTAGTGTAGTGTAGTAGACACAGTATTGATCAAGGCCCATCTTGGTATATTTCATGCCACCATTTTACCGCCAAATGCCATCAAATTATAAAAATCGTAAAATTTTTCACAATTTTAGGTTTCTCACTGAAATTATTTACTAGCAGCTTGTGCAATTATGGCACACATGGTTGTAAATGCTTCTCTGGGATCCCCTTTGTTCAGAAATAGCAGACATATATGGCTTTGGAGTTTCTTTTTGGTAATTACAAGGCTGCAAAATGCCGCTGCGCATCACACGTGTATTTTGTCTAGCAGTGAAGGGGTTAATTAGGTAGCTTGTAGGGAGCTTGCAGGGTTAATTTTAGCTTTAGTGTAGAGATCAGCCTCCCACCTGAAACATCCCACCCCCTGATCCCTCCCAAACAGTTCTCTTCCCTCACCCCAAAATTGTCCCCGCCATCTTAAGTACTGGCAGAAAGTCTGCCAGTACTAAAATAAAAGCTCTCTTTTAATTTTTCCCCCAGCATATTTACATATGCTGCTGTGTAGGAGCCCCCCATAGCACCCAACCTCCCTGAGCCCCCCCACACAGCTCTCTAATCTCCCCCTCTCACTATTTGGTGCCATTTTGGGTACTGGCAGATGTCTGCCAGTACCCACTTTTCAAACTTTAGTGCATTTTTTTTTTTATATTTTTTTTTTCTGTAGTGTAGCTGGCCCCCCTCAATACCCCCCACCCCCCTCTCCCAGATCCTTTTTATAAATAAAAATTAAATCCCCATCACCCGCTCCCACCACTGATCACCTCCCGCTCCCACCACAACCGGACCGTTTATGTGCTAGATCGGGCGCGCACATGCGCGCGCGCGCACGCAGCCCCGCCCCCGTGCACGCGCCCGCACGCACCGGGACTGATTCCGGAACAAGATTCCCAGCGATGGGCCACCCACCCTCCTCCCTGTAACTGCTCCCACCCACCAACGATCGGCACAATCGCTGGCCGATGCAGAGAGGGCCACAGAGTGGCCCTCTCTGCATTGGTGTGCCAGAAAAGGTATTGCCATGATGCCTCAATATCGAGGCATCACGGCAATACCTTGAAAGCGGCTGGAAGCGATCAGGATCGCTTCCAGACGCTTTAAACACCTAGGTCGTACAGGGTACGTCGCTGGTCTTTAAAGACCAGGTTGTGTGCGACGTACCCTGTACGACTCGTGTCGTTAAGGGGTTAAAACCATCATCATCAAAATCTATAATAATCATGTTTTCTCAAGTGCTAGGATAATATCTGAGATCCTTGTTTGCTATGTTCGCTTGTAGAGATGTCTAGAACAGTGCTTGACAAATATGTTCAAAATCTAGGAGCCAGCCCAAAAATTAAGGAGCCAGGTATTTATCATGGTTTATGTATGCATATTTTATATATATTATATATATATATATATATATATATATATATACATACACACACACAAATATGTATTTACAGTACATCATTTAATTTGCCCTATTTTCCTCCATTTTTTCCTGTGTTTTTCTGCTGCCCTAGAAATGCTGGAATGCATTGGCAGATATAAATGAGCACCTACAGTGATCCAGCAGTCACTGTGTAGAATGTTGCATTCCATAATTTCTAGGGCAGTAACAAAATTGGAGGAAAACAGTGCAAATCAAATAATGAAAGTACATTGCAAAATTTAAAAAAAAAAAAAAAAAAAAAAAAAAAAAAAAAGGTGCAGAGGTGACTGAAGTTTAAAGGGACATAATACTCATATGCTAAATCACTTGAAACTGATGCAGTATAACTGTAAAAAGCTGACAGGAAAATATCACCTGAGCATCTCTATGTAAAAAAGGAAGATATTTTACCTCACAATTTCCTCAGCTCAGCAGAGTCAGTTCTGTGTAAAAAGTTATACTCAGCTGCTCCCAGCTGCAGGTAAAAAAATTAAAAAAAAATGAAGAAATGAACAGCAGCCAATCAGTATCAGCAGTGCTGAGGTCATGAACTCTTACTGTGATCTCATGAGATTTGACTTAACTCTCATGAGATTTCATAGTAAGCTTCCTTTACCTGATTGGTGAAATAATATGAGAGTGCACGATGCTAGTCCCTTCAGATGTCCCAGGACAAACACACTAAAATGCTGCTTAGAAATCCTTTACAATGGGATGTGGCTACTGAGGAACTTTTGAGGTAAAATATCTTTCTTTTTTACATAGAGATGTTCAGGTGATATTTTCTAATCAGCTTTTTACAGCTATGCTGCATCACTTTCAAGTGTTTAAACATTTGGGTATTATGGCCCTTTAATGAAAATATAATATATACCTGTCTTAGAAATGACAGGGTGGGCCGTGGACTCGTCATATCGTAAAAGAAATACATTTATCAGGTAAGCATAAATTTCCTTTTCTTTTACAAGATATGACGAGTACACGGATTTCATCCTTACTTGTGGGATACAATACCGAAGCTACAGGACACGGATGAAAGGGAGGGACAAGACAGGAACCTAAACAGAAGGCACCACTGCTTGAAGAACCTTTCTCCCAAAACCAGCCTCAGAAGAAGCAAAAGTATCAAATTTGTAAAATTTGGAAAAAGTATGAAGAGACAACCAAGTTGCAGCCTTGCAAATCTGTTCAACAGAACCATCGTTCTTAAATGCCCATGAGGAAGCCACAGCCCTAGTAGAATGAGCCGTAATTCTTTCAGGAGGCTGCTGTCCAGCAGTTTCATATGCCAGGCGGATGATACTCTTCAGCCAAAAAGAAAGAGAGGTAGCCGTAGCTTTCTGACCCCTACGCTTTCCAGAAAAACAATGAATAATCAAGATGATTGACGGAAATCCTTAGTCGCCTGCAAGTAAAACTTCAAGGCACGGACCACGTCCAAGTTATGCAACAGACGCTCCTTCTTAGAAGAAGGATTAGGACATAATGAAGGAACAACAATTTCCTGATTAATATTCTTATTTGAAACAACCTTAGGAAGGAACCCAGGTTTGGTAAGTAAAACCACCTTATCAGAATGAAAGATAAGATAAGGCGAGTCACAATGTAACGCTGAAAGCTCAGAAACTCTACGAGCAGAAGAAATAGCAACCAAAAATAAAACTTTCCAAGATAACAACTTAATATCTATGGAATGCATGGGTTCAAACGGAACCCCTTGAAGAACATTAAGAACTAAATTCAAACTCCAGGGTGGAGCAATTTGTCAAAACACAGGCTTAATTCTGGTTAGAGCCTGACAAAAAGACTGAACGTCTGGAACATCTGCCAAACGTTTGTGTAGTAAAATTGACAAAGCAGAGATTTGTCCCTTTAAGGAACTCGCTGGTAACCCTTTCTCCAATCCTTCTTGGAGAAAAGACAGAATCCTGGGAATCCTAACTCTACTCCATGAGTAGCCTTTGAATTCACACCAAAAAATATATTTACGCCATATCTTACGATAGATCTTTCTAGTGACAGGCTTACGTGCCTGAATCAAAGTATCAATGACCGAATCAGAGAACCCCCGCTTAGATAAAATCAAGCGTTCAATCTCCAAGCAGTCAGTTGCAGAGAAACTAGATTTGGGTGTTGGAAGGGTCTCTGAATGTGAAGGTCCTGCCTCAATGGAAACTTCCACGGCGGCAGAGAGGACATGTCCACTAGATCAACATACCAAGTCCTGCGAGGCCACGCAGGCGCGATTAGAATTACTGAAGCCCTCTCCTGTTTGATCCGAGCAATCACCCGGGGCAGGAGAGCAAACGGTGGAAACACATAAGCTAGATTGAATGACCAAGGCACTGCCAAGGCATCTATCAGTTAGGCCTGAGGATCCCTTGACCTGGATCCGTATCTTGGAAGCTTGGCATTCTGACGAGATGCCATCAGATCCAACTCCGGTCTGCCCCATCTGAGGATCAGAGTGGCAAAGACCTCCGGAAGGAGTTCCCACTCCCCCGGATGAAACGTCTATCTGCTTAAAAAGTCCGCTTCCCAGTTGTCCACTCCTGGGATGTAGATTGCTGACAGATAACAAGAGTGGGCCTCCGCCCACCGAATTATCTTGGATACTTCTGTCATCGCTAAGGAACTCCTTGTTCCTCCCTGATGATTGATGTAAGCCACAGTCGTGATGTTGTCCGACTGAAAGGGAATGAATTTGGCCGAAGCCAACTGAGGCCACGCCTGAAGCGCACTGAATATTGCTCTCAATTCCAGAATATTGATTGGAAGAAGTGACTCCGACTGAGTCCACAAACCCTGAGCCTTCAGGGAATTCCAGACTGCACCCCAACCTAGAAGGCTGGCGTCCGTCGTCACTATCACCCATGAGGGTCTGCGGAAGCATGTCCCTTGGGACAGATGATCCTGAGACAACCACCAAAGAAGAAAGTCTCTTGTCTCCTGATCCAGATCTATCTGAGGAGACAAATCTCCATTCCACTGTCTGAGCATGCTCAGCTGTAGTGGTCTGAGATGAAAACGAGCAAACGGAATGATGTCCATTGCCGCCACCATCAATCCAATTACCTCCATGCACTGGGCCACTGATGGCCGAGGATTGGACTGAAGGGCTCGGCATGTAATCAGAATCTTTAACTTTCTGACCTCTGTCAAGAAAATTTTCATGGATATGGAATCTATTAGAGTTCCCAGGAAGGGAACCTTGGTCTGTGGAATTAATTAACTCTTTTCTAGATTCACCTTCCACCCGTGAGTCCTCAGAAAGGACAGAACCATGTCTGTATGAGAAGGCCGCTGCAGTGGTAACTGGTACAATGCAGGCCGTTGGTTGTAAAAGGAAACCCTGATGAATAAACAATTTCTTTAGAAGACCCTCCAATTTCTTATCAATAGGGTCTTTAAAAGCACAACTGTCCTCAATAGGAATAGTTGTACGCTTAGCCAGGGTAGATATAGCTCCTTCCACCTTAGGGACTGTTTGCCAAGAGTCTCGAATAGTGTCAGATATGGGATACATTTTCTTGAAATTAGGAGAGGGTGAGAACGGGATACCCGGTCTGTTCCATTCCCTCTTAATAATCTTCGAGATTCTCTTAGGAACCAGAAAAACATCAGTGTAAGCAGGTACCTCTAAGTATTTTAGTTAGGTAAAGAAAAAGGGGATCCAATGGCACTACACATTCAATAAATAAAGACTTCTGTCCAATAATCGGATACTTGGGTATTTATTAACCACAATTCCGAGGTAGGTGCTGTGTATAAGAGAAGACAACAGTATTGGAGAGTTGTGGAGAATGAGAATTCTGCACAAGTATACACATATAGCATTGCTATATGTGTATACTTGTTGTGCAGAATTCTCATTCTCCACAACTCTCCAATACCTCTAAGTATTTGTCCATTTTACACAATTTCTCTGGTGGTACCACAATAGAGTCACAATCATCCAGAGTCGCTAAAACCTCCCGAAGTAACAGGCGGAGGTGTTCAAGCTTAAATCTAAAGGACATAACGTCCGAGTCCGTCTGAGGTAACGCACTTACCGAATCGGAAAGTTCCCCCTCAGACAGAAGTTCCCTGACCTACCAATTCAGATACCTGTGAGGGTACATCGGAAATAGCTAACAAAGCATCAGAGGACTCAGTATTCACATTGACTTCTGTCCTACTGCGTTTGCCCTGTAACACTGGCAACTTAGATAATACCTCTGTAAGGGTAGTTGACATAACTGCAGCCATATCCCGCAGAGTAAATGAATTAGAAGCGGTTGAAGAACCAGTCGTCGCTTGGGTGGGCGTTAAAGGTTGCGACGCTTGGGGAGAAGTTAGCGGTATACCATGATTCTCCTCAGACTGAGAATCATCCTTAGACACATTTTCTTTACATAAAATCTGTGCTTTACATTGTAAGGCCCTCTCAGTACACGAGGGACAAAAAGTCAGAGGGGGTCCACAGTGGCATCTAAACACATAGAACAAGGAGTTTCCTCCTCAGTGTCAGACATGTTAAACAGACTAGCAGAATTAACAATAGTCGTTCTTTGCTTAAAACATTGTGCTCTGAATTCAAATTATAGGCAAAAATGTTAATGCAAAAAACAAAATTTATGCTTACCTGATAAATTCCTTTCTCCTGTAGTGTAGTCAGTCCACGGGTTATCCATTACTTATGGGATTATAACTCCTCCCTAACAGGAAGTGCAAGAGGATCACCCAAGCAGAGCTGCTATATAGCTCCTCCCCTCTGCGTCATACCCAGTCATTCGACCGAAAACCAAACAAGAAAGGAGAAACTATAGGGTGCAGTGGTGACTGGAGTATAATTTAAAATTTAGACCTGCCATAAAAAACAGGGCGGGCCATGGACTGACTACACTACAGGAGAAAGGAATTTATCAGGTAAGCATAAATTTTGTTTTCTCCTGTTAAGTGTAGTCAGTCCACGGGTCATCCATTACTTATGGGATACCAATACCAAAGCTAAAAGTACACGGATGACGGGAGGGAAAGGCAGGATCTTTACACGGAAGGAACCACTGCCTGAAGAACCTTTCTCCCAAAAACAGCCTCCGAAGAAGCAAAAGTGTCAAATTTGTAAAATTTGGAAAAAGTGTGAAGTGAAGACCAAGTCGCAGCCTTGCAAATCTGTTCAACAGAGGCCTCATTTTTAAAGGCCCAAGTGGAAGCCACAGCTCTGGTAGAATGAGCTGTAATTCTTTCAGGAGGCTGCTGTCCAGCAGTCTCATAGGCTAAACGTATTATGCTACGAAGCCAGAAGGAGAGAGAGGTAGCCGAAGCCTTTTGACCTCTCCTCTGTCCAGAATAAACGACAAACAGGGAAGAAGTTTGTCGAAAATCTTTAGTTGCCTGCAAATAAAATTTCAGGGCACGGACAACGTCCAGATTGTGCAGAAGTCGTTCCTTCTTTGAGGAAGGGTTAGGGCACAATGATGGAACAACAATCTCTTGATTGATATTCTTGTTAGTGACTACCTTAGGTAAGAACCCAGGTTTAGTACGCAGAACTACCTTGTCTGAATGGAAAATCAGATAAGGAGAATCACAATGTAAGGCCGATAACTCCGAGACTCTTCGAGCCGAGGAAATAGCCATTAAAAACAGAACTTTCCAAGATAACAGCTTGATATCAATGGAATGAAGGGGTTCAAACGGAACACCCTGTAAAACGTTAAGAACTAAGTTTAAGCTCCATGGCGGAGCAACAGTTTTGCTGAGATCTGTCCCTTTAACGAACTAGCGGATAAACCCTTTTCTAAACCTTCTTGTAGAAAAGACAATATCCTAGGAATCCTAACCTTACTCCATGAGTAACTCTTGGATTCGCACCAATGCAAGTATTTGCGCCATATTTTATGGTAAATTTTCCTGGTAACAGGCTTCCTAGCCTGTATTAAGGTATCAATCACTGACTCCGAGAATCCACGCTTTGATAGAATCAAGCGTTCAATCTCCATGCAGTCAGCCTCAGAGAAATTAGATTTGGATGTTTGAAAGGACCCTGAACCAGAAGGTCCTGTCTCAGAGGTAGAGACCATGGCGGACAGGACGACATGTCCACTAGGTCTGCATACCAGGTCCTGCGTGGCCACGCAGGCGCTATTAGAATCACCGATGCTCTCTCCTGTTTGATCCTGGCAATCAATCGAGGAAGCATCGGGAAGGGTGGAAACACATAAGCCATGTTGAAGGCCCAAGGTGCTGTTAGAGCATCTATCAGAACCGCTCCCGGGTCCCTGGACCTGGATCCGTAACAAGGAAGTTTGGCGTTCTGGCGAGACGCCATGAGATCCAGATCTGGTTTGCCCCAACGCCGAAGTATTTGGGCAAAGACCTCCGGATGAAGTTCCCACTCCCCCGGATGAAAAGTCTGGCGACTTAGAAAATCCGCCTCCCAGTTCTCCACGCCTGGGATGTGGATCGCTGATAGGTGGCAAGAGTGAGACTCTGCCCAGTGAATTATCTTTGAGACTTCCATCATCGCTAGGGAACTCCTTGTCCCTCCCTGATGGTTGATGTAAGCCACAGTAGTGATGTTGTCCGACTGAAACCTGATAAACCTCATAGTTGCTAACTGAGGCCAAGCCAGAAGGGCATTGAAAACTGCTCTTAATTCCAGAATATTTATGGGAAGGAGACTCTCCTCCTGAGTCCATGATCCCTGAGTCTTCAGGGAATTCCAGACAGCGCCCCAACCTAGCAGGCTGGCGTCTGTTGTTACAATCGTCCAATCTGGCCTGCTGAAGGGCATCCCCTTGGACAGATGTGGCCGAGAGAGCCACCATAGAAGAGAATTTCTGGTCTCTTGATCCAGATTCAGCATAGGGGACAAATCTGAGTAATCCCCATTCCACTGACTTAGCATGCACAATTGCAGTGGTCTGAGATGCAGGCGTGCAAAGGGTACTATGTCCATTGCCGCTACCATTAAGCCGATTACCTCCATGCATTGAGCCACTGACGGGTGTGGAATGGAATGAAGGACACGGCAAGCATTTAGAAGTTTTGTTAACCTGTCCTCTGTCAGGTAAATTTTCATTTCTACAGAATCTATAAGAGTCCCTAAGAAGGGAACTCTTGTGAGTGGCAATAGAGAACTCTTTTCTTCGTTCACTTTCCACCCATGTGACCTTAGAAATGCCAGTACTAACTCTGTATGAGACTTGGCAGTTTGGAAACTTGACGCTTGTATCAGAATGTCGTCTAGGTACGGAGCTACCGATATTCCTCGCGGTCTTAGTACCGCCAGAAGAGAACCCAGAACCTTTGTAAAGATTCTTGGAGCAGTAGCTAACCCGAAGGGAAGAGCTACAAACTGGTAATGCCTGTCTAGGAAGGCAAACCTTAGGTACCGGTAATGATCTTTGTGAATCGGTATGTGAAGGTAGGCATCCTTTAAATCCACTGTGGTCATGTACTGACCCTTTTGGATCATGGGTAAGATTGTCCGAATAGTTTCCATTTTGAACGATGGAACTCTTAGGAATTTGTTTAGGATCTTTAAATCCAAGATTGGTCTGAAGGTTCCTTCTTTCTTGGGAACCACAAACAGATTTGAGTAAAACCCTTGTCCGTGTTCCGACCGCGGAACCGGGTGGATCACTCCCATTAGTAAAAGATCTTGTACACAGCGTAGAAACGCCTCTTTCTTTATCTGGTTTGCTGACAACCTTGAAAGATGAAATCTCCCTTTTGGAGGAGAAGCTTTGAAGTCCAGAAGATATCCCTGAGATATGATCTCTAACGCCCAGGGATCCTGGACATCTCTTGCCCAAGCCTGGGCGAAGAGAGAAAGTCTGCCCCCTACTAGATCCGTTTCCGGATTGGGGGCCCTCACTTCATGCTGTCTTAGGGGCAGCAGCAGGTTTTCTGGCCTGCTTGCCCTTGTTCCAGGTCTGGTTAGGTTTCCAGCCCTGTCTGTAGCGAGCAACAGTTCCTTCCTGTTTTGGAGCGGAGGAAGTTGATGCTGCTCCTGCCTTGAAGTTGTGAAAGGCACGAAAATTAGGCCCTTACCTCCAGTAATGTCAGCGATAATTTCTTTCAAACCGGGCACGAATAATGTTTGCCCTTTGAAAGGTATGTTAAGCAATTTAGATTTAGAAGTCACATCGGCTGACCAGGATTTTAGCCACAGCGCTCTGCGCGCCTGAATGGCGAATCCGGAATTCTTAGCCGTAAGCTTAGTTAAATGTACTACGGCATCAGAAATAAATGAATTAGCTAGCTTAAGGACTCTAAGCTTGTCTATAATTTCATCCAATGGAACTGAGCTAATGGTCTCTTCTAGAGACTCAAACCAGAATGCCGCCGCAGCCGTGACAGGCGCAATGCATGCGAGGGGTTGTAATATAAAACCTTGTTGAGTAAACATTTTCTTAAGGTAACCCTCTAACTTTTTATCCATTGGATCTGAAAAGGCACAGCTATCCTCCACCGGGATAGTGGTACGCTTAGCCAGAGTAGAAACTGCTCCCTCCACCTTAGGGACCGTCTGCCATAAGTCCCGTGTGGTGGCGTCTATTGGAAACATTTTTCTAAATATAGGAGGGGGGGGAAAGGGTACACCGGGCCTATCCCACTCCTTGGTAATAATCTCTGTAAGCCTCTTAGGTATAGGAAAAACGTCAGTACACGCCGGTACCGCATAGTATCTATCCAGCCTACATAATTTCTCTGGGATTGCAACCGTGTTACAATCATTCAGAGCCGCTAATACCTCCCCTAATAATACACGGAGGTTCTCAAGCTTAAATTTAAAATTTGAAATGTCTGAGTCCAGTTTATTTGGATCAGATCCGTCACCCACAGAATGAAGCTCTCCGTCTTCATGTTCTGCCAATTGTGACGCAGTATCAGACATGGCTCTAACATTATCAGCGTACTCTGTTCTCACCCCAGAGTGGTCGCGTTTATCTCTAAGTTCTGGCAATTTAGATAAAACTTCAGTCATAACATTAGCCATGTCTTGTAAAGTGATTTGTAATGGCCGCCCTGATGTACTTGGCGCCACAATATCACGCACCTCCTGAGCGGGAGATGCAGGTACTGACACGTGAGGAGAGTTAGTCGGCATAACTTTCCCCTCGTTGTCTGGTGAAATTTTCTTAACATGTACAGATTGGCTTTTATTTAAAGTAGCATCAATGCAATTAGTACACAAATTTCTATTGGGCTCCACATTGGCCTTTGAACATATTGCACAAAGAGATTCCTCTGTGTCAGACATGTTTAAACAAACTAGCAATTAGCCTAGCAAGCTTGGAAAATACTTTTCAAATAAATTTACAAGCAATATAAAAAACGTTACTGTGCCTTTAAGAAGCACCCAAAAACTGTCACAGTTGAAATAACAATGAACCGGATTAGTTATAGAAACCAAATTTTCACAGTAAATGCATTAAGTTAGCAAAGGATTGCACCCTCTAGCAGCAAATGGATGATTAAACCCTTAATACCAAAAAACGAATAACAATTGAAAATATAAACGTTTTTATCACAGTCAAAGCACAGTCTCACAGGTCTGCTGTAAGTGATTACCTCCCTCAAAACTAGTTTTGGAGACCCCTGAGCTCTGTAGAGACGTCCTGGATCATGCAGGGAGAAAAAGGCAGACTGTGACTGAATTTCTACTGCGCAATAAAGCGCCAAAATAGGCCCCTCCCACTCATAATACAACAGTGGGGAAGCTCAGTAAACTGATTTAATTCATAACAAACGACAGCCATGTGGAAAATAATGCCCATAAAATTTTCACCAAGTACCTCAGAGAAATAAACGATTAACATGCCAGTAAACGTTTTTTAAATATAAATTATGAAATGTTATTAAAAAGCCTGCTGCTAGCCGCTCTCACTGCAGAATAGGCTAAAAGTTATATGTATACAGTATTTTCTTAGTGAAGTGCCATTCCCCAGAAATACTTCAGTGTAAACATACATACATATCAGCCTGATACCAGTTGCTACTACTGCATTTAAGGCTGTAATTACATTACATCGGCATTAGCAGTATTTTCTCAGTCAATTCCATTCCTTAGAAAATAATATACTGCAACATACCTCCTTGCAGGTGAACCTGCCCGCTGTCCCCTGTTCTGAAGTTACCTCGCTCCTCAGAATGGCCGAGAACAGCAAATGGATCTTAGTTACGTCCGCTAAGATCATACACAAAACTCAGGTAGATTCTTCTTCTAATGCTGCCTGAGAAAAAAACAACACACTCCGGTGCCGTTTAAAATAAACTTTTGATTGAAGAAATAAAAACTAAGTTTAACAACCACAGTCCTCTCACACGTCCTATCTATTAGTTAGGTGCAAGAGAATGACTGGGTATGACGTAGAGGGGAGGAGCTATATAGCAGCTCTGCTTGGGTGATCCTCTTGCACTTTCTGTTAGGGAGGAGTTATAATCCCATAAGTAATGGATGACCCGTGGACTGACTACACTTAACAGGAGAAAAACTGTACTGTGCCTTTAAATTTTAAAAGCGCAACTATTTTTCTGATATCTTCAAAAAACGTGTTTGTGGCAATACAAATTAGTTTAATGTGCCCAAAATACTCTATCAATATTCCATCCACTTGCTGAGATATGTAAGAAACAATATAATATCGATTTTAACAGTTCTTTATTTATTAACTTTAATTAGGCCCCTGCACCACAGCTGTGGCGCCTACCTTCCCCCGGAATACACTGCTGTTGTCTGATAAGCTTTAAAGACCCTTCGAAGGCCGAGACAACTTAGGCCCCACCGGAGCCCCAGATTCTGCTTCTTATGCGATCCGGATGATACTGCGCGTCCTGAGCGTGCGAAAATAGGCCCCGCCCACCGTGGGCGTAACTCTAACCTGACTAAGACCCGCATGGGTCGCAAGTAAAAACAAACATGTCGATCCACTGAAAAAATTAAGCCATGTGCCCTCTTATATACACTGAAACATCGTAACACTGTACTCCCTCAGGCCAGTGATAAAATTAACAGCCCTTAAACAAAACCGCAGCTCCCAGCGTCCAGCCCTTGAATAAGTCTCAAAGATATATTTACATACTTTGGCAATCAGTATAAAGGGATTCCAGGTACACCATTTCCTTACATATAGTGCATACTGCTTACCCCTCCCCATATAGGGAAAAATGTCAGCCTGTTCTGATGCATCAAGTCTCCCCAGAAACAAAAGACTGAACATACCTCAATGCTGCTTGTAGCAAGACACCATTCTCCACACTGAAGATTTTTCTTACACTACCTTCAGCTGCGCTGTGGGAACCATCATGGATCTTAGATAATGTTTGCTAAGATCATCAACATCAGGGCAGAAAAATAAAATGTCTCCACTCCTTTTGGGAAGTAATAGACTGACGATTTCTCCCTGAGAAAAATAGTACTCACTGGCACCATTTTAAAATAAAAAACTTCTTGATTGAAGAATCTAAACTAATACCTCACTTTACCTCTTCCTATCACTAACACAGGCAAAGAGAATGACTGGAGGTGGAGGGAAGGGAGGAGCTATATATACAGCTCTGCTGTGGTGCTCCTTGCCACTTCCTGCTAGCAGGAGGTTAAATCCCACAAGGATGAAATCCGTGGACTCATCATATCTTGTAAAAGAAAATTGTGCAGAACAAAGTTTGTTAGTTTTTTAAAACACACATTTGTAAAAAAAAATAATAATAATTTTAAACAAACTTTGCATTGTATTTTCACTTTGTTCCTCCTGTGTTTTTTTCACTGCCCTAGAAATGATGGCATGCAACATTCTACACAGTGATTGCTGCATCACGGCAGGGGCTCATGCATATCTGGCAATGCATTGGAGGAACAATAGGGCAAATCAAATAAAGTGCACTGCAAAGTTAGTTTTGTTTTTTAAACACACAATGGTGAATGGGTTTTTTTGGGGGGTTTTTAAACAAACTTTGCAGAGTACTTTCATTATTTGATTTGCCTAATTTTACTGTGTTTTTTCCCCACTGCCCTAGAAATGCTGGAATGTATTGGCAGATATACACAAACTCCTGCAGTGATGCAGCAATCACCGTGTAGAATGTTGCATTCCATCATTTGGTAGCGAAAAAACACAGGAAAAATTGCAGGAAAAGAAGGCAAATCAAATTATGAAAATGCAATGTTAAATGTGCAAGAACAGGGCTTATACCAACATATTACTGCCCATGATATTTGTGTGCAAGAATGTTGTAAGGTCAGGTATTGGAATTAGGGTGGCAGCTCTGATATTTATCATTGTTGTGAACAAATCACAGCTTCTATATAACTCTGGGGTTTGTCCAGCCCTGTTAACGGTTGTGTTATTGTAAATGGGAGCAATGTTACATTGGCTGTGCCATTCCTCTTAACATTTCAAGTGGTCTAAATGAGACATCTGCACTACTGACATGACTTGCTCTATTTGCTGCTTGCACAGTAAGATGGCATCCCCTGCAACAAGCACTCTGCTTGATTCACATAAATGTGCGTTTCCTTTCTCTCAAAAATGAAATAAATGCAGAAGATAGTGGTGAAGAAGGGCAGTTGAAAAGTATGGTCAGCTTTACATCCAGATTAATTCTTTATTTATGGGGGTTCTGTTTGTTTACTTGTGTCAGCTGCACTAACCATAATCCTGCTAGGTATATGATGATAACGGGAAGTGAGAACGCTCTTCTAATTGAGATAATAGACATGGTCTTGCACCAGTGACTTGGAGCCAGCATGAGGAGGACTGAGGGAGTGCTTGGGTGGAGAGGTGGGTCTCTGCAAAGTCCCTTTAGGGGCACAATAATATTTTTAGCTTCATTTCACAACTCTCTATGGATTAATCTTAATGATTAATGCTGATTTGGATCCTTTTTGTTACTGCTATTTCCTGGAGAACACACAGTGGGTGTAGATGCTGCTATCTGAATCCTTTTAGGACAGCGTAGACATTCTGTTTGTATTTAGTGCAACTCATCAACTTTACATAGACAGCTCTGCAAAGATTACTCCAATAACAGAACTCTACATAGTCTAGCCAGACAGAATTCCTCTGCAGATAAAGTCTATCAGAATGTCTTCTAGATAAAGGGTCACAGAGCAACCTAGTGAAGGGATCCTTACATAGAATCAGATTTTGATGGTAAATAAGCACCATAAGCGCAACAAGTATAACCATAGTTAAGTTATAAGATTAATCAATCCATAGGTTAGCCTTATGCTTATCCAAACTATTCTTGAAGTCCCCCATATTGTCTGTCTTTACAACCAATGGAAGTTCATTCCATGAATCAACCACCCTTTCTGTGAAGAAGCTTCTGCAATTTACTCCTGAACACTTCAGCCTGAGATCATGACCCCCTGTTCTGATGTGGATCTTTTTATGAGCATGGCCCTTATTTTCTGTAATCTATACACATTAAGGTCGTTATTTTTAAGATTTATTATTAAGATCATTAAGATTCCATTTAAGTGGCCCTATTTTGTACTTATTCCAGATTATTTATATCTTTTTTGGAAATATGGACTCCAAAACTCTATACTCAAGATGAGGCCTACCCAGTGATCTGTAAATCTGAACCTTAACTATGTCTGTTTCAAATAGCTCTAGCCATACAACCAAGCTTTTCATGGCTTTACTTGCTGCAATACTACATTCCTTAACAAATTTCAAACCATCCAGAAAAATAATTCTTAAGTCCTGTCCCTCTTTTGTAAGTCAGTAAGTCTATACTTAAACCAGCATTCTTAACACTTCACAATTTTTGAGTCTAGACCAAGGCAGCACAGTTAATTAATTAGTTTGTTGAGTGGGACGGTGTCAAATGCTTTGCCGAAATCTTGATATGCAACATCTACTGCCCCCCCCCCCTTTAGTTATATAGTCAAGGAAGTCAATTAGATCGGTCTGACATGATCTCCCTGAAGTAAGCCCATGCAAGTTTTGTCTGTCTTTATGTAAGTCATAAATTTTCTTTTAAGAGTTTACATTAATTTCCCTACTATTAAAGTTGAACTTACTGGCCCGTAGTTACCAGTCTTTCCTATTGTTTTTTTTTTTGGAGCAATTCTCCAATCATCTCCTATAGTGATTGAATAAATAGACAAGCTAATGGGGCAGCTAGTTCCTTTAAAACTCTTGTATTAATAGGATCTGGACCCACATACCTTTTTACTTTTATTTTAATGAATGCCGAATAAAACTTCATCTCATCTCAACCTCTGTAAAAACCAAAAAGATTAGTGAAAGTCCATTTCCAAAGGCACCGCTTAAGAGACAGTAAACACCTTGTAGTTACAAGGCATTTCTGTTGTGTTGCTATAGAGTAATATATCAGCCAAGTCTACACATTTTAAAACAAATCTTTTGGTTACTGCAACTGTTTTTCAATAGCCAAACTCCACCCACTATTTGCCTTTTTTGTAGGAGCCAATCCAGGCTTTAGTCTGCAGACAACAAGGCTAATCACTGTCATAAACTTAATATAAAGTGCATTGTTTTGTACTTATCTGTTAAAGCCAGTTAGGGACAGATATGTAGTAGATTCAGCCTTGAGAAGTCAGCTGGTGCATTTCCAGATATGAGAACTGAAAAATCCATAATTTTCAGAACTAAGTTATATGAAAAAGGGGCAAAATAAATAATGTCATAAGGTAAATTTGTTTTATAAAATATAACTAAACCTTTTGTATTAAAAAAAAAAATAACAAGGTACTTACTGTCCCCTTTAATGGATTTGATCTATCTTCACAATCTTTTGTCAGGACAAAACAGAAGTAATCTTTGAGACAATTTGCTTATCTCCTTACACCACTCTACAGTCAACTGTTTTGAGTCTTACTACCCCTCCCTTTTTACTGATATATCTAAAGAAGTTTCCCTCAGAATTTTTTACTTCTGCGTGACTTCTAACCTTCATAATCATCTATTTAGCCTATTTGTGTTGTAGTCTCCATATTTAATTCATGTAATTAGTTTTATATCATCATCTGACTAAGTTTGTATTTTTTTATAAGCTATCTTTTCTTGTCTTGACAACATGTGCTACTTCTCTGGAAACCCATACTGGTTTCCTTTTACTTTAACAGACACGCCCTTCTACAGTTAGCAGTTGTATCTAAAACAACAACATTCAAATATTCCCAGTGTTCTTGTGCTCATATAATAAAAGTTTACCATTTTAAATAGCTGTTTAGGTATTTTCCCATGTACAAAAAAAAAAAAAAAAAACATCAGTCTTCCTAAAACTTTTGTTTTAGAGTAGTTGCACATGAATACTTAACCATACCAATTGGTTATCACTAGACCCTACGTTTTTACCCAGACATATATATATATATATATATATATATATATATATATATATATATGCTAGTAAATGTTATACATATATATATTTGACTCTATCTGATCTAGCAATAGGTACCTCCTAGTATTTATATGACAAAGTTCCCCACAGCTACAATCTTACCCTTTATGGCCATTTTAGTTTTTATTCTATCAATAGTAATCATGTTATAAAGGCATATATACAACCCCTACACCAAATTGCTTTCCACGTTATCATTGGTTCCTACAAGAAACCTCTATATTTTTTTCCTACTCTGTACTAATATTAAACTAATACCCATCCTCAAAAAACAACTCTTGATCCAGCCTTTCCCTCCAACTACCAAGCTATTTACCTACTCACTCATGCCTTTAAACTTCTAAAAAGGCTAGTATATAAACGTCTATCACATTTCCTTACATCAGAATCCCTCCTTGATCCTTTGTCAACAACACTCCACAGAGACTAGAGTAATTAAAATTATTTACCACAACATTTAAAGGCCATTTCTCTCTTGTTATCCTTCTCAATCTGTTTACAGCCTTTGATACTGTTGACCACCACATCACTTGCTCAAACTCTCCAACGTTTTGGTGACACAGCCCTTTTATGATTCTCCTCCTATTCCTTTAACTGTAACTTTAGTGTATCCTTCTCTGGCACATCTTTTGTCCCTTTACCCACTATCTGTCCGGGTGCCACAGCTAGTTCATGGCTTTGTTCTTTATCCCCTTGTCTTTTTAGTCTACACATCATCCTAAGGTTCCTAATTAACGTCCAATGGGTTTCCATATCATTTGTATGCTGCCTACCTCTGCACCAGATCTATGCCCCTCCATGTAAACACGTCACTAAATGTCTAATATTTTAGTCTGTATGTCCTCTAACTACCTAAAGTTAAATATCTACCTAAAACTGAGCTCTTTCATTTCCCCCCTTCTTCCAAGATCCCTATCCTCCAAATCTCAAGGACTGCAGGTAATGGCATCATTCCAACCCCTAATGCACCGTAGTCTTGACTTGCAACTTTCTTCTCACCTAATATCCAATCCTTTGCCAATTCCTGCCACTTCCACCTTAAAAAACATCTCAAAAACGTGCTGCTTCCTTACACACAATACAACTGAGATTTTAATCCACACCGTCATCATATCCCGCCTTGACTATTGCATCTCCATCCTCTCTGGTCTCCTAAAGTGCAGTTTATACAGTCTATAATATATACCTCTGCCAGGCGGGTGTTAACTTAGATTAGCTCCTCATCTGTTGCACTGGCTTTCTCTAGCCTCCAGAATAAAATTCAAAATACTGAACCTAACTTTCAAGATCCTTAATAACAGTACAACCTCCTATATCTCTGCCCTTGTCTGTAGCCATTCCCCTCCCCTCTGCCCAAGACCTATGTATCGCCTTTTCTCGTTACCTCCTAGCATTCCTGTCTATAGGACTTCTCCAGATTAGTCTCAATCTTGTGGAACTCTGCTCAACTTTACAAGACTCACCATAAGCTTTCCATGTTTCAAGAACTCCGTAAAAAAACTCTGTATGTGTCCCTGAACAGTTATCTACACTAATCTTTTATTACCCCAGATTCTCTCCTTCCATCATCTGTTCCTGTGGCACCCCCTTAGTTTAAAAGTTCATTAACCAAGCTGTCCTGTAATTCACCTTCATGCAAATTGATCTACACCAGTTAACAACTCACAATCAGAACCTTCTACCTATTTATCTATTATTACTTATTATCTATGTTACCATTGTATACACTTGTGCAGCACTGAATAATTAGTTTCAGATAAATCACTCAGAACAAATATTCTGAAAAAAATTGAAATTCATGTGCTGCAGTATTTGGTGTTTGGTTCATTAAAAACGAACCGAACACTGAACGCTGCAGGTGGCACAGTGTCATTTGTACGATACTAACCTATAACGCCAAAAAATTGTGATATTTAAATAAAACAAAACACATTTTGTTTAGAAGAAAGCTTTCCAAAAAAAAGATATCAAGAGAACTAACCAAAATTGATCATTATATGTAAATTGAAAAGTTGTTTTAAATGGTTTTCTCTAGCTGAGCCATGAAAGAAAATGTTTAGAATTTCATGTCCCTTAAATAATATTTTTTACATCTGTTCTTAAAGGGACAGTAAACCTAGCAAACAATGTTATATAATTCTGTACATAGTGCAGAATTATATAACATTAGCTTACCGCCATGTTTCGAAAGCAAAGGGTTATATAGATATTTTGCAACGAAAACAAAACGCCGCTCCTGGCTCTACTGAGCGGGTCTGTTTTCTTCTCCTAACCGCATCTGGGCACGCTGTCTAATCACAGCCGGCACCAATAACACTATTAAACTCAATGTAGCTCGCTCCCGCTACCAGACCAGAGCGGGAGCAAGCTACATTGAGTTTAATAGCGCGATCGGGCGTGCTGTGACTAGACAGCGTGCCTGCAATGCACTTAGGAGAGGAAAACAGACCCATTCAGTAGACCCAGGAGCGGCGTTCTGTTTTCGTTGCAAAATATCTATATAACCCTTTGCTTTAGAAACATGGCGGAAAGCTAATGTTATATAATTCTGCACTATGTGCAGAATTATATAACATTATTTGCTAGGTTTACTGTTCCTTTAACCCCTTTCTGACAGCTGACATACCTTGTACATTGGCTGTCATTTTTAAAACTAAGGCGTTAATTTGTGCGGGTCACACCGCCAGCAGCGAGATCTAGCTATAGCCGAATGCCTCCTAGAGTGAGGCGTGCAGTTAAAGAGCGGCGGCAAGACTTGCACCATCCTCAGGCTAGGATCAAAATATGCAAATAAAACACAAATATTGTGTTCATAATAAAATTGATTTTTATTTGATTTGTCACATATTGAGGAACTTAAAGTGAATGTAAAGTTTCATAAAAATACTATTAAAAACAGGGACACTTTCATTCATTAAACATTGGAGCGTTTTTTTTTTTTTTTTTTTAAATACTTACCTTTTTCTGCAGCAACCCGGACCGGCGATCCTGCTGTAAATATCATCTCAATGACGAAATCGGCTTCCTCCAATCATGGAGTGGCCTCACAAGATGGACACTCCGGGATGCACGCCATGATTGGAGGAAGCCGGTTTCGTCATTGCTGAGGTAAGTACAGAGGAACTGTGGGCAGGGGTTCACCGTTCCGGGTTTGCTAAAGAAAAAGGTAAGTATTGAAAAATAACGCTGCAATGTAAAGTTTAATGAATGAAAGTGTCCCTGTTTTTAATAGTATTTTTAAAAACCGGGCACTCATTCATTCAACTTTATATTCACTTTAAAGGGAGATGAAACCCAAACTTTTCCTTGCATGATTCAGATAGAGAATACAATATTAAAGATCAAAGTGTGCTTCATTCTCTCCATACACTCACATATGTCTAAATAACTGCAGTCTGCATATAACACTAGGGCTCTGTGCAGGGAACAATTACTGTAGGGCCTTGTGAGTATCGGGGCTATTTGCTTACCGGGGGCTTGTATTGTGGATGTGTCCCAAGCAGTCCCCTCTTTTGCAGGCGTAGTATGTCTTAAATGCCTACGTAACATCTCTTCCCAAGAGTTGAATCTGAAGTCCCCCCGAGGACCGCCACCTTTGGAGTGCATTTCTCTCTCTAACATCTTCTGCCGGACTATTCTCTTACAGTCTTGGTATCGCTTCTTGCAAACCTCTACAGACCTCTTGCAAATTCCTACGTTGCTGACAGCGGCACCAACCTGTTTCCACAACGCCTTTTTATAAGACGCCGATCCTTTCATTTTCCTAATACTGAATAATTCCCCTGCCCTTTCCAGGATGGACCTAATTAGCACCTCGTTCTCCTTGTGTGTGAACCTGAGCCCCCTTTGTCTCTCATCCTCATCGTTTGGTTCTGGACCACGGCCTTGGTTACCCAACTTTGTCCGGCTAAGCTCATGAGCTCTCCCTCGTCCTCTGATACTTCGCTTCCTTCTGACCGACTGGCCAGACATTATCTGTGACCCTGAACCCAATATACCAGTGTCTAAGATCCTTGCTGTTTCTGGTCTCTGTTGAAGACCCGCTTTCCCAAAAGGACGGTAGCGTACAGCAGCTGGAGCCAATGAAGAGGAAGTTTTATTAGCCAACTTCACCCCCCTGGAACATTGATAAGGAGAATAATGGACACCCTGCAAGGTTGAAGTTGAACAGAAAGGTTCTGATGCTTCCTGTGCAGGAAAAGACCTTCCAACTGGTGTCCGTGGTGGAACCGTAGAAGGTCCGTACATTAAATTTGTTGATGTGCCTGAATGGTCATGTGCTATCCCTGATTGACGGCGGTTACTGCTATATGATACCTCCGTTTTTATAGCTAAAAAAAACAAAACAAGAAAGAGACAATTAAAATCACAATAATTACATAATTCTGCAATTTCTATTAAATTAATTTTAAAGTCAGTTTTTATAAATAATTGTACATCGCAGCAGCTAAGCACAGCTTTGTTAAAGAAAATCTGCTTCAAATGGTTTAAAAAGCATTTAAAGGGACAGTCTAGTCCAAAATAAAGTTTCATGATTCAGATAGGGCATGTAATTTTAAACAACTTTTCAGTTTACTTTTATCATCAATTTTGCTTGGTTCTCTTGGTATTCTTAGTTGAAAGCTAAACCTAGGAGGTTCATATGTTAATTTTTAGACCTTGGACTCTATATAGCTCCTCCCTTAGCTCCACCCCCCCCCCAGTCATTCGACCGAAGGCTAGGAAGAAAAAGGAGAAACTATAGGGTGCCGAGGTGACTGAAGTTTTTATAAAGAAAAATATACTACCTGTCTTAAATAGACAGGGCGGGCCGTGGACTTGATATATCGCAAGAGAAAGAAATTTATCAGGTAAGCATAAATTCTGTTTTCTCTTGCAAGATGTATCGAGTCCACGGATTCATCCATACTTGTGGGATACCAATACCAAAGCTTTAGGACACGGATGAAGGGAGGGACAAGACAGGTACCTTAAACGGAAGGCACCACTGCTTGTAGAACCTTACTCCCAAAAATAGCCTCCGAAGAAGCAAAAGTATAGAATTTGTAAAATTTGGAAAAAGTATGAATCGAAGACCAAGTCGCCGCCTTACAAATCTGTTCAACAGAAGCCTCATTTTTAAAAGCCCATGTGGAAGCCATTGCTCTAGTAGAATGAGCAGTAATCCTTTCAGGAGGCTGCTGGCCAGCAGTCTCATAAGCCAAACGGATGATGCTTTTCAGTCAAAAAGAAAGAGAGGTAGCCGTAGCCTTTTGACCTCTCCGCTTACCAGAATAAACAACAAACAATGAAGATGTTTGACGGAAATCTTTAGTTGCTTGTAAGTAGAACTTTAAAGCACGAACCACATCAAGATTGTGCAACAGACGTTCCTTCTTTGAAGAAGGATTAGGACACAGCGAAGGAACAACAATCTCCTGATTGATATTCCTATCAGAAACAACCTTAGGAAGGAATCCAGGTTTGGTACGCAAAACCACCATATCTGCGTGGAAAACCAGATAAGGTGAGTCCCACTGTAAAGCAGATAACTCAGAAACTCTTTGAGCCGAAGAGATAGCTACTAAAAACAGAACTTTCCAAGATAGAAGCTTAATATCTATGGAATGCATAGGTTCAAACGGAACCCCTGGAAGAACTTTAAGAACTAAGTTTAGGCTCCATGGCGGAGCAACAGGTTTAAATACAGGCTTGATTCTGACTAAAGCCTGACTAAACGCTTGAACATCTGGGTCATCTGCCAGAAGTTTGTGTAAAAGAATAGACAAAGCAGATATCTGTCCTTTTAAGGAACTAGCTGATAATCCCTTCTCCAATCCTTCTTGGAGAAAAGACAATATTCTAGGAATCCTAATCTTACTCCATGAGTAACCCTTGGATTCACACCAATAAAGATATTTGAACCATATCTTATGATAGATTTTCCTGGTGACAGTCTTTCTAGCTTGAATCAGGGTATCAATGACCGACTCAGAGAAACCACGCTTTGATAAAATCAGGCGTTCAATCTCCAAGCAGTCAGACGCAGAGAATTTAGATTTGGATGCTTGAATGGACCTTGGATTAGAAGGTCCTGCCTCATTGGCAGAGTCCACGGTGGAACAGATGACATGTCCACCAGGTCTGCATACCAAGTCCTGCGTGGCCACGCAGATGCTATCAAAATCCCCGAAGCTCTCTCCTGCTTGATTCTGGCAACCAGACGTGGAAGGAGAGGAAACGGTGGAAATACATAGGCCAGGTTGAAGGACCAGGGCACTGCTAGAGCATCTATCAGTACTGCCTGGGGATCCCGGAACCTGGACCCGTAACAAGGAAGCTTGGCGTTCTGACGGGACGCCATCAGATCCAATTCTGGTGTGCCCCATAGCTGAGTCAGCTGGGCAAACACTTCCGGATGGAGCTCCCACTCCCCCGGATGAAAAGTCTGGCGACTTAGGAAATCCGCCTCCCAGTTCTCTACCCCTGGGATATGGATTGCTGAAAGATGGCAAGAGTGAGTCTCCGCCCATCGGATTATTTTGGTTACCTCCATCATCGCTACAGAACTCCGTGTTCCTCCTTGATGATTGATATAAGCTACAGTCGTGCTGTTGTCCGACTGAAATCTGATGAATTTAGCCGTTGCTAGCTGAGGCCACGCCTGAAGCGCATTGAATATCGCTCTCAGTTCTAGAATGTTTATTGGGAGGAGAGTTTCCTCCCGAGACCATAAGCCCTGTGCTTTCAGGGAGTTCCAGACTGCACCCCAGCCCAGTAGGCTGGCATCTGTCGTTACTATGAGCCACTCTGGCCTGCGGAAACACATTCCCTGAGACAGGTGGTCCTGAGACAACCACCAGAGAAGAGAATCTCTGGTCTCCTGATCCAGATGTATTTGGCGAGAAAAATCGGCATAATCCCCATTCCACTGTTCGAGCATGCATAGTTGCAGTGGTCTGAGGTGTAGGCGGGCAAAAGGAACTATGTGCATTGCCGCTACCATAAGACCGATTACCTCCATACACTGAGCCACTGATGGCCGAGGAATGGAATGAAGAGTTCGGCAGGTGGTTAAGAGTTTTGATTTTCTGACCTCCGTCAGAAAATTTTTCATTTCTACAGAGTCTATCAGAGTTCCTAGGAAGGAAACTCTTGTGAGAGGGAAGAGAGAACTCTTTTTTATTTTCACCTTCCACCCATGAGATCTCAGAAAAGCCAACACGATGTCCGTGTGATTTTTGGCTAGCTGGAAAGTTAACGCTTGAATTAAGATGTCGTCTAGATAAGGCGCCACTGCTATGCCCCGCGGTCTTAGAACCGCCAAAAGGGACCCTAGCACCTTCGTGTAAATTCTGGGAGCCGTGGCCAACCCGAAGGGAAGGGCCACAAACTGGTAATGCCTGTCCAGAAAGGCGAATCTGAGGAATTGATGATGATCTCTGTGAATAGGGATGTGCAGATACGCATCCTTTAAGTCCACAGTAGTCATATATTGACCCTACTGGATCAGAGGCAGAATAGTCCGAATAGTCTCCATCTTGAATGATGGTACTCTAAGGAATTTGTTTAGAATTTTGAGATCCAAGATTGGTCTGAAAGTTCCCTCTTTTTTGGGAACCACAAACAGGTTTGAGTAAAACCCTAGCCCTTGTTCCGCTTTTGGAACTGGGCGGATCACTCCCATGGTATGTAGGTCTTCTACACAGCGTAAGAACGCCTCTCTCTTTGTCTGGTTTGCAGACAATTGAGAAATGTGAAATCTCCCCCTTGGGGGGGGGAGTCTTTGAAGTTCAGAAGATATCTCTGGGACACAATTTCTAAAGCCCAGGAGTCGTGAACATCTCTTGCCCAAGCCTGAGCGAAGAGAGAGAGTCTGCCCCCTACTAGATCCGGTCCCGGATCGGGGGCTACCCCTTCATCCTGTCTTGGAGGCCGCTGCAGGCTTCTTGGCCTGTTTACCCTTGTTCCAAGCCTAGTTAGGTCTCCAGACTGACTTGGATTGGACAAAATTCCCCTCTTGCTTTGCAGCAAGGGAAGCTGAAGCGGGACCACCTTTGAAGTTCCGAAAGGAACGAAAATTATTTTGTTTAGTCCTCATCTTATTTGTTTTATCCTGAGGGAGGGCATGGCCTTTCCCTCCAGTAATGTCTGAAATAATCTCTTTCAGTTCAGGCCCGAATAGGGTCTTTCCTTTGATAGGGATGTTCAAAAGTTTAGATTTTGATGACACATCAGCAAACCAGGACTTAAGCCATAACGCTCTGCGCGCTAAAATGGCAAAACCTGAATTATTTGCCGCTAATTTAGCCAGTTGAAAAGCGGCACCTGTAATGAAAGAATTAGCCAACTTAAGGGCCTTAATTCTATCCATAATATCCTCTAATGGAGTCTCCATCTGAAGAGCCTCCTCTAGAGCCTCAAACCAGAAAGCAGCTGCAGTAGTTACAGGAACAATGCACGCAATAGGTTGGAGAAGAAAACCTTGATGAACAAAAATTTTCTTTAGGAGACCCTCTAATTTTTTATCCATATGATCTTTGAAAGCACAACTATCTTCGATAGGTATAGTAGTACGCTTGGCGAGAGTAGAAATAGCTCCCTCCACCTTAGGAACCGTCTGCCACGAGTCCCGCATGGTGTCAGATATGGGAAACATTTTCTTAAAAACAGGAGGGGGAGCAAACGGTATACCTGGTCTATCCCACTCCTTAGTAACAATATCCGCAATCCTCTTAGGGACTGGAAAAACATCAGTGTAAACAGGAACCTCTAAGTATTTGTCCATTTTACACAATTTCTCTGGGACCACTATAGGGTCACAATCATCCAGAGTCGCTAATACCTCCCTGAGCAACAAGCGGAGGTGTTCAAGCTTAAATTTAAAGGCCGTCATATCAGAATCTGTCTGAGGGAGCATCTTCCCTGAATCAGAAATCTCTCCCTCAGACAGCAAATCCCTTACCCCTACTTCAGAACATTGTGAGGGTATATCGGATACGGCTACTAAAGCGTCAGAAGGCTCAGCATTTGTTCTTAACCCAGAGCTGTCGCGCTTTCCTTGTAACCCAGGCAGTTTAGATAAAACCTCTATGAGGGTTGTATTCATAACTGTGGCCATGTCTTGTAAAGTAAACGAATTTGACGCACTAGAGGTACTTGGCGTCACTTGTGCGGGCGTTACTGGTTGTGACACTTGGGGAGAGCTAGATGGCATAACCTCATTTCCTTCAGTCTGAGAATCATCTATTGTTATATTTTTAACTGCTATAATATGCACTTTAAAATTAATAGACATATCAGTGCAAGTGGGACACATTCTAAGAGGGGGTTTCACAATGGCTTCTACACACTTTGAACAAGGAGTTTCCTTGAAGTCAGACATGTTAAACAGGCTAGTAATAACACAAGCAAGCTTGGAAAACACTTTATTCAAAGAAAAAAAGATGCACAAACTCTGCAAAACAGTGTAAAAATGCAGTAAACTTTTCGAAATTTTTACAGTGGAAACCTAAAGCCTTACTAAGATTGCACCACCAGACAAATAAACGATTAACCGGTATAAAAACGTTCAGCACCTTGCCACAGCTCTGCTGTGGCGCCTACCTGCCCTTAGGGATAGATTTGTGAGGAAAAAGCTTCCTTTAGGCCCTCAAGCACAGCAGAACCCTCTGGAGAAGCAGCTGGATGTCTTCTGTGTAAAAGAAACTGCGCAACTGAGGCGCGAAAATAGGCCCCTCCCACCTCACTCGATGTTAGTGGGGCCTAAAAGAAACACACCAAAGTGTTTCTAAACTAGCCATGTGGGTTAATAACCCTTAATAAGCCATAATTGAGCCCTCAAAGTCCCTCAAAAAACGTTAATCTTTCAATAAAAAATTGTTTTTTCTACAAGCGTCACCAGTAACAACTGAGCCCCTTATGCAAGCCTGGATTCTCTACTAAGTATCAGAATACAGCTTACCCTTCCCTCATGGGGATACTGCCAGCCTTTTCTAGAATTATCACAGTCTGTCTAGAAAAAAATTGACTGAACATACCTCAATGCAGATAAGCATGAAAACCGTTCCCCCAACTGAAGTTTTCCCGTACTCCTCAGCCTCTGTGGGAACAGCAGTGGATCTTAGTTACAAAGTGCTAGGATCATCATCCTCCTTGCAGAAATCTTCATCCCTTTTCTGCCAGAGAGTGAATAGTACACACCGGTACCATTTAAAATAACAAACTTTTGCTTGAGAAAATAAAAACTAACATTTTTGTCACCACACTCACTTTACCCTTTCTAGTACTCAGAGTAGGCAAAGAGAATGACTGGGGGGAGGAGCTAAGGGAGGAGCTATATAGACAGCTCTGCTGTGGGTGCTCTCTTTGCCACTTCCTGTTAGGAAGGAGAATATCCCACAAGTATAGATGAATCCGTGGACTTGATACATCTTGCAAGAGAAAGTATATTAATATAACTGAGATAAGGAGCAGTCTGCAGAGGGTTAGATACAAGGTAATCACAGAGGTAAAAAGTATATTAATATAACTGAGATAAGGTGCAGTCTGCAGAGGTTTAGATACAAGGTATTCACAAAGGTAAAAAGTATATTAATATAACTGAGATAAGGGGCCGTCTGCAGAGGCTTAGATACAAGGTAATCACAGAGGTAAAAACATAATTTATGCTTACCTGATAAATTCCTTTCTTCTGTAGTGTGATCAGTCCACGGGTCATCATTACTTCTGGGATATTACTCCTCCCCAACAGGAAGTGCAAGAGGATTCACCCAGCAGAGCTGCATATAGCTCCTCCCCTCTACGTCACTCCCAGTCATTCGGCCAAGGACCAACGAGAAAGGAAAAGCCAAGGGTGAAGTGGTGACTGGAGTATAAATTAAAAAATATTTACCTGCCTTAAAAAAAACAGG
>NW_026513128.1:0-76219 GCF_027579735.1 Bombina bombina
CCTTGAAAGGTCAAATCTCTGCTCTTTCTGTTCTTTTTCACAGAAAGATTGCTAATCTTCCTGATATTCATTGTTTTGTACAAGCCTTGGTTCGTATTAAACCTGTCATTGAGTCAATTTCTCCTCCTTGGAGTTTGAATTTGGTTCTGGGGGCTCTTCAAGCTCCTCCGTTTGAACCTATGCATTCATTGGACATTAAATTACTTTCTTGGAAAGTTTTTTGTTCCTTTTGGCCATCTCTTCTGCCAGAAGAGTCTCTGAATTGTCTGCTCTTTTTTGTGAGTCTCCTTTTCTGATTTTTCATCAGGATAAGGCAGTGTTGCGAACTTCTTTTGAATTTTTTACCTAAGGTTGTGATATCCAACAACATTAGTAGAGAAATTGTAGTTCCTTCATTATGCCCTAATCCTAAGAATTCTAAGGAGAAATCATTGCATTCTTTGGATGTTGTTAGAGCTTTGAAATATTATGTTGAAGCTACTAAGACTTTCCGAAAGAATTCTAGTCTATTTGTCATCTTTTCCGGTTCTAGAAAAGGCCAGAAAGCTTCTGCCATTTCTTTGGCATCTTGGTTGAAATCTTTAATTCATCATGCCTATGTTGAGTCGGGTAAAACTCCGCCTCAGAGGATTACAGCTCATTCTACTAGGTCAGTTTCTACTTCCTGGGCGTTTAGGAATGAAGCTTCGGTTGATCAAATTTGCAAAGCAGCAACTTGGTCGTCTTTGCATACTTTTTCTAATTTCTACCATTTTGATGTGTTTTCTTCTTCTGAAGCAGTTTTTGGTAGAAAAGTACATAGCAGCTGTTTCAGTTTGAATCTTCTGCTTATGTTTTCATTTAAACTTTATTTTGGGTGTGGATTATTTTCAGCAGGAATTGGCTGTCTTTATTTTATCCCTCCCTCTCTAGTGACTCTTGCGTGGACAGATCCACATCTTGGGTAGTCATTATCCCATACGTCACTAGCTCATGGACTCTTGCTAATTACATGAAAGAAAACATAATTTATGTAAGAACTTACCTGATAAATTCATTTCTTTCATATTAGCAAGAGTCCATGAGGCCCACCCTTTTTTGTGGTGATTATGATTTTTTTGTATAAAGCACAATTATTCCAATTCCTTATTTTTTATGCTTTCTCACTTTTTTCTTATCACCCCACTTCTTGGCTATTCGTTAAACTGAATTGTGGGTGTGGTGAGGGGTGTATTTATAGGCATTTTGAGGTTTGGGAAACTTTGCCCCTCCTGGTAGGAATGTATATCCCATACGTCACTAGCTCATGGACTCTTGCTAATATGAAAGAAATGAATTTATCAGATAAGTTCTTACATAAATTATGTTTTTAATCCTTGTGACGACCGGGGTTATCCAACCCTGCGCCAGTCACTTATTTGCACAGAAAGGGTTATCAGACCCCTTCTACTCTCACTAATATGTCACTATCTAGCCACACCAGGCAAACTTGTGATTTAGTTCAGCTTCTGCCATTTCTTCAACACTCTCCAGTCTGTACTAGACGTAAAAGAAATGCCCAAAACTCCCCTTTAATGCCACCCACAATTTAGCAGAAAATAACCTAAAATATACAGTTCTAATATTCCAGTCTCTTTCAGTAACGTGGTTCAATTATTAGACAAAGGTCAAAGCTTAATAAATGAATTATTTATTATGCCAAAAATATTATGCACAATGCATTATTAATAAAAAAAAAAAGTTGTTACAAAAAAAAATTACACACAGCAAACAGGTTAAAATAAAATGAAGAAAATAACAGACCTAATACTTTCCTAGCTTATAAGTCTGCCCCAGGGAGATGGGCAAGAGATGATGGTCACTCATGCTGTAGCAGCCTCCCAATGTAGAATGAACAATTTTTACATGTTGAAACATCAAATTTTATACAGTTTTTAAGAGATCAGGTTGCTTCCCAAACCTTTTCGCAGGGGCTAGGAAACCCCATACCTTTTACGACCTCCAATAAACTCTAAGTCTTTGCCTGAACTTATAGAATACATAATTTATGCTAGGTAAATCTATTTCTCCAACATTGGTGTGTCCGGTCCTCGGCGTCATCCATTACTTGTGGAAAATATTCTCCCCCACAGGGAAAGGCAAGGAGAGCACACAGCAAGAGCTGTCCATATAGCTCCCCCTCTGGCTCCGCCCCCCAGTCATTCTCCTTGCCGCTCTGAACAAGTAGCATCTCCACGGGGATGGTGAGGAGTTTGTGGTGTTAGTTGTAGTTTTTTTTCTCCTGTTAAGTGTAGTCAGTCCACGGGTCATCCATTACTTATGGAATATATCTCTTCCTAACAGAAAACTGCAAGAGAATTACCCAGCAGAGCTGCTATATAGCTCCTCCCCTCACATATCATACTCAGTCATTCTCTTGCAGCCTAACTAAAAAGGAAGCTGTGAGAGATCTGTGGTGTTTTTTAACTTAGTTTATTTCTACAATCAAAAGTTTGTTATTTTTAAATGGCACCGGAGTGTGCTGTTTATTCTCAGGCAGCATTAGAAGAAGAATCTGCCTGGGTTTTTTTTCTATGCTCTTAGCAGACGTAACTAAGATCCACTGGCTGTTTCTCATCTGAGGAGTGAGGTAACTTCAGAGAAGGGGAATAGCATGCAGGGCTCCCCTGCAACAAATGAGGTATGTGCAGTAATTTATTTTCTGAGGAATGGAATTGACTGAGAAAATACTGCTGATACCATTGTAAAGTAAGTTCAGCCTTAAATGCAGCGATAGCGACTGGTATCAGGCTGATGTGTTGTGTGTGTGTGTGTACACTGAATGTATTTCTCTAAGGAATGGAATTGACTCTGAAAATACTGTTAATACTGAAATAATGTATGAGCCTTAACTGCAGTAAAAACGACTGGTAGCAGGCTTATTAATAATAATACATAACTTTCAAATGTATGTTTAAAACGTTTACTGGCTTGTTAATCGTTTTTTGTGAGGTACTTGGTGATAAAACTTATTGGGGCATGATTTTTACCACATGGCCATTTTTGTTTTCTGCATAGAAACAGTTTCTGAGCTTCCCCACTGTTGTAATATGAGTGGGAGGGGCCTATTTTAGCGCTTTTTTGCGCAGTAAAAATTCAGTCACAATCTGTCTACTTCATCCTCCATGATCCAGATCGTCTCTAGAGAGCTCAGGGGTCTTCAAAATCCATTTTGAGGGAGGTAATCAGGCACAGCAGTCCTGTGACAGTGTATTTGACTGTGAGAAAAACGTTAATTATATAATTGTTATCCGTTTTTGGGTACTAAGGGGTTAATCATCCATTTGCTGGTGGGTGCAATCCTTTGCTAACTTAATACATTTACTGTGAAAATTTGGTTGCTATAACTATTTTGGTCATTGTTATTTCAACTGTCAGTTTTTCTGTGCTTCTTAAAGGCACAGTAACGTTTTTTATATTGCTTGTAAATTAATTTTGAAAAGTATTTCCAAGTTTGCTAGTCTCATTGCTAGTTTGTTTAAACATGTCTGACTCAGATGAATCTCTTTGTTCACTATGTTTAAAGGCCAATGTGGAGCCCAATAGAAATTTGTGTACTAATTGCATTGATGCTACTTTAAATAAAAGTCAATCTTTACATGTAAAGAAATTATCACCAGACGACGAGGGGGAAGTTATGCCGACTAACTCTCCTCACGTGTCAGTACCTTCGCCTCCCGCTCAGGAGGTGCGTGATTTTGTGGCGCCAAGTACGCGGATGAGATGAGAGCCATGTCAGATACTGCGTCACAGTTTGCAGAACGTGAGGACGGAGAGCTTCATTCTGTGGGTGACGGATCTGATCCAGGGAGACTGGATTCAGAGATTTCCAATTTTAAATTTAAGCTAGAGAACCTCCGCACATTGCTAGGCGAGGTATTAGCGGCTCTGAATGATTGTAACACGGTTGCAATTCCAGAGAAATTATGTAGGTTGGATAGATACTATGCGGTACTGACGTATTTCCTATACCAAAAAGGCTTACAGAGATTATTAGCAAGGAGTGGGATAGACCGGGTGTGCCTTTTACCCCTCCTCCCATATTTAGGAAAATGTTTCCTATTGACGCCACCACACAAGACTTATGGCAGACGGTCCCTAAGGTGGAGGGAGCAGTTTCTACTTTAGCTAAGCGTACCACTATCCCGGTGGAGGATAGTTGTGCCTTTTCAGATCCAATGGATAAAAAAATTAGGTTACCTTAAGAAAATGTTTGTTCAACAAGGTTTTATTTTACAGCCCCTCGCATGCATTGCGCCTGTCACTGCTGCGGCAGCATTCTGGTTTGAGTCTCTGGAAGAGGCCATTCGCTCAGCTCCATTGGATGAAATAATCAACAAGCTTAAGACACTTAAGCTAGCTAACGCATTTGTTTCTGATGCCGTTGTGCATTTAACCAAACTTACGGCTAAGAACTCCGGATTCGCCATCCAAGCGCGCAGAGCGCTATGGCTTAAATCCTGGTCAGCTGACGTGACTTCTAAATCTAAATTGCTTAATATTCCTTTCAAAGGGCAGACCTTATTCGGGCCCGGCTTGAAAGAAATTATTGCTGACATTACGGGAGGTAAGGGCCATGCTCTACCTCAGGACAGGGCCAAATCAAAGGCCAAACAGTCTAATTTTCGTGCCTTTCGTAACTTCAAGGCAGGAGCAGCATCAACTTCCTCCGCTCCAAAACAGGAAGGAGCTGTTGCTCGTTACAGACAGGGCTGGAAAGTTAACCAGTCCTGGAACAGGGGCAAGCAGGCCAAGAAACCTGCTGCTGCCCCCAAAACAGCATGAAGAGAGGGCCCCCTATCCGGAAACGGATCTAGTGGGGGGCAGACTTTCTCTCTTCGCCCAGGCTTGGGCAAGAGATGTCCAGGATCCCTGGGCGTTGGAGATCATATCTCAGGGATATCTCCTGGACTTCAAAACTTCTCCTCCACGGGGGAGATTTCATCTTTCAAGGTTATCAGCAAACCAAATAAAGAAAGAGGCGTTTCTACGCTGTGTACAAAACCTCTTACTAATGGGGGTAATCCACCCAGTTCTACGGACGGAACACGGGCAGGGATTCTATTCAAACCTATTTGTGGTTCCCAAGAAAGAGGGAACCTTCAGGCCAATCTTGGACTTAAAAATCCTAAACAAATTTCTAAGAGTTCCATCATTCAAAATGGAAACTATTCGAACCATCCTTCCCATGATCCAAGAGGGTCAGTACATGACCACAGTGGATCTAAAGGATGCCTACCTTCACATACCGATTCACAAGGACCATTACCGGTATCTGAGATTTGCCTTCCTAGACAGGCATTACCAGTTTGTAGCTCTTCCCTTCGGATTAGCTACGGCTCCAAGAATCTTTACAAAAATTCTAGGATCACTTCTGGCGGTTCTAAGACCGCGAGGCATAGCGGTGACTCCGTACCTAGACGACATTCTGATACAAGCGTCAAGTTTTCAAACTGCCAAGTCTCATACAGAGATAGTTCTGGCATTTCTGAGGTCGCATGGGTGGAAGGTGAACGTGGAAAAGAGTTCTCTATTACCACTTACAAGAGTTCCCTTTCTAGGGACTCTTATAGATTCTGTAGAGATGAAAATTTACCTGACAGAGGCCAGGTTATTAAAACTTCTAAATGCTTGCCGTGTCCTTCACTCCATTCCACACCCGTCAGTAGCTCAGTGCATGGAAGTAATCGGCTTAATGGTAGCGGCAATGGACATAGTACCATTTGCGCGCCTGCATCTCAGACCGCTGCAATTGTGCATGCTAAGTCAGTGGAACGGGGATTACTCAGATTTGTCCCCCCCTACTAAATCTGGATCAAGAGACCAGAGATTCTCTTCTATGGTGGCTTTCTCGGCCACATCTGTCCAAGGGGATGACCTTTCGCAGGCCAGATTGGTAGATTGTAACAACAGACGCCAGCCTTCTAGGCTGGGGAGCAGTCTGGAATTCCCTGAAAGCTCAGGGTTTATGGACTCAGGAGGAGAAACTCCTCCCAATAAATATTCTGGAATTAAGAGCAATATTCAATGCTCTTCTAGCTTGGCCTCAGTTAGCAACTCTGAGGTTCATCAGATTTCAGTCGGACAACATCACGACTGTGGCTTACATCAACCATCAAGGGGGAACCAGAAGTTCCCTAGCGATGTTGGAAGTCTCAAAGATAATTCGCTGGGCAGAGTCTCACTCTTGCCACCTGTCAGCGATCTACATCCCAGGCGTGGAGAACTGGGAGGCGGATTTTCTAAGTCGCCAGACTTTTCATCCGGGGGAGTGGGAGCTTCATCCGGAGGTCTTTGCTCAACTGATTCCTCATTGGGGCAAACCAGATCTGGATCTCATGGCGTCTCGTCAGAATGCCAAGCTTCCTTGTTACGGAATCAGGTCCAGGGACCCGGGAGCGGTGCTGATTGATGCTCTGACAGCCCCTTGGGTCTTCAACATGGCTTATGTGTTTCCACCATTCCCGATGCTTCCTCGTTTGATTGCCAAGATCAAACAGGAGAGAGCTTCGGTGATTCTGATAGCGCCTGCGTGGCCACGCAGGACCTGGTATGCAGACCTAGTGGACATGTCGTCCTGTCCACCGTGGTCTCTGCCTCTGAGACAGGACCTTCTAATTCAGGGTCCTTTCAAGCATCCAAATCTAATTTCTCTGAGGCTGACTGCATGGAGATTGAACGCTTGATTCTATCAAAGCGTGGCTTCTCGGAGTCGGTTATTGATACCTTAATACAGGCTAGGAAGCCTGTTACCAGAAAAATTTACCATAAGATATGGCGTAAATATTTACATTGGTGCGAATCCAAGAGTTACTCATGGAGTAAGGTTAGGATTCCTAGGATATTGTCCTTTCTACAAGAGGGTTTAGAAAAGGGCTTATCTACTAGTTCGTTAAAGGGACAGATTTCTGCTCTGTCTATTCTTCTACACAAACGTCTGGCTGAAGTTCCAGACGTTCAGGCTTTCTGTCAGGCTTTAACTAGGATTAAGCCTGTGTTTAAGACTGTTGCTCCGCCGTGGAGCTTAAACTTAGTTCTTAATGTTCTTCAAGGCGTTCCATTTGAACCCCTTCATTCCATTGATATCAAGCTGTTATCTTGGAAAGTTCTGTTTTTGATGGCTATTTCCTCGGCTCGAAGAGTCTCTAAGTTATCTGCCTTACATTGTGATTCTCCTTATCTGATTTTTCATTCAGACAAGGTAGTCCTGCGTACTAAACCTGGGTTCTTACCTAAGGTAGTTACTAACAGGAATATCAATCAAGAGATTGTTGTTCCATCTCTGTGTCCTAACCCTTCTTCAAAGAAGGAACGACTTTTGCATAATCTGGACGTAGTCCGTGCCCTGAAATTCTATTTGCAGGCAACTAAGGATTTTCGTCAAACTTCTTCCCTGTTTGTCGTTTACTCTGGACAGAGGAGAGGTCAAAAGGCTTCGGCTACCTCTCTCTCTTTTTGGCTTCGTAGCATAATACGCTTAGCCTATGAGACTGCTGGACAGCAGCCTCCTGAAAGGATTACAGCTCATTCTACTAGAGCTGTGGCTTCCACCTAAGCCTTTAAAAATGAGGCCTCTGTTGAACAGATTTGCAAGGCTGCGACTTGGTCTTCGCTTCACACTTTTTCAAAATTTTACAAATTTGACACTTTTGCTTCGTCGGAGGCTATTTTTGGGAGAAAGGTACTTCAGGCAGTGGTTCCTTCTGTTTAATGTTCCTGCCTTGTCCCTCCCTTCATCCGTGTACTTTAGCTTTGGTATTGGTATTCCATAAGTAATGGATGACCCGTGGACTGACTACACTTAACAGGAGAAAACATAATTTATGCTTACCTGATAAATTCCTTTCTCCTGTAGTGTAGTCAGTCCACGGCCCGCCCTGTTTTTACGGCAGGTCTAAATTTTAATTAAACTCCAGTCACCACTGTACCCTATGGTTCCTCCTTTCTCGTCTGCTTTGGTCGAATGACTGAGTATGATATGTGAGGGGAGGAGCTATATAGCAGCTCTGCTGGGTAATTCTCTTGCAGTTTCCTGTTAGGAAGAGATATATTCCATAAGTAATGGATGACCCGTGGACTGACTACACTACAGGAGAAAGGAATTTATCAGGTAAGCATAAATTATGTTATTCTTCTATCAAGAGTTTGTTATTTTAAATTAGTGCTGGCTTGTACTATTTACTCTACAACAGAAAAGTGATGAAGATTTCTGTTTAAGAGGGCTATGATTTTAGCACAAGTAACTAAAATCCATTTCTGTTACCACGCAGGACTGTTGAAACCAGAGAACTTCAGTTGGGGGTAACAGTTTGCAGACTTATCTGCTTCAGGTATGACTAGTCTCCTTCTAACAACACAGGCTAATGCTAGATGACAGTCATTTTTCCCCTCAGGGAAAACGGTAAGCCATTTTTCTTTCACCTCAGCAAAAAAGATAACAGGCTTCCCCTTTTTGATTTTTATGCTGGTAGACACTGTCAGGGGCCAAATTGATTGTTTTTTATTACAATATGATGGCAATTGAAATGTTTTATAAGCTCATATACACTTGGGGACGTTTTTTATTGATCTGGCTTGCTTTAGACACCTAAATCTAGTCAGGAAGGCCCCTTCACTCTAGTGTACTGAGGGAGGAGGCCTCATTTTGGCACTTCAGTTAATTTCAAGGCAGTGCATGCAGTTCCATGTGAGAGGGTCCTGTGGCTCAGAAAGTGACTCCAGAAGGCTTATTTCTGTGGAAAGGTAAAAGCTGCAGCAATGCTGTAGCAGGGATTGTGGTGTATAAAAACGGTTAAATCCAACAATTAGCTCCGGTTGGCTTGTTTTAAGAGCTAGAGTCTCCATATTTGCTGTGCAATACTTTCTAAGCATTAAGACACTGGAGTCCAAATTTCAGAACAATCAGATATTGCCTTCATAGTTTTTTGAACATTCAGAAATAAAGTGTCATTTTATTATTTAAAGAGACAGTAACGTTTTTGTTTAAAATCGTTTTTATTGCATTGTTTGCCTGCCTAAATCTGTTTAACATGTCTGTGCCATCAGATAACCTATGTTCTGTGTGTGTAGAGACAAATGTGGTTCCCCCTTCGAGTGTTTGTGATAATTGTGCCATAGCGTCCAAACAAAATGAGGACAGCTCTGTTACATTTCATAATGTTGCCCAAGATGATTTATCTAATGAAGGTAGTGGGGATAGTTCTACATCCTCTCCTTCTGTGTCTACACCAGCTTTGCCCGCGCAGGCGACACCTAGCACGCCAGTGCTTATTTCTATGCAACAATTAACAGCAGTAGTGGATAATTCTATAGCAAATCTTTTATCCAAACTGCCAGCATTTCAGAGAAAGCGTGATTGTTCAGCTTTAAATACAGATAAAAGGGATGAACAATCAGACACTGACGATGCTTTATCTATTTTACCCTCACATCAATCGGAATTGGCTGTGAGGGAAGGGCTGTCTGAGGGTGAAATTTCAGACTCAGGAAAGATTTCTCAACAGGCAGAACCTGATTTAGTAGCATTTAAGTTTAAGCTAGAACATCTCCGCGCTTTGCTAAAGGAGGTATTAGTTACTCTGGATGACTGTGATTGTATGGTAGTATCAGAGAAGTTGTGCAAATTGGACAAATTTTTAGAGGTCCCAGTGCACGACGACGCTTTTCCAATACCCAAAAGGGTAGTGAACATAGTGGAAAAGGAGTGGGAGAAGCCAGGTGTACTCTTTGCCCCACCTCCTATATTTAAGAAAATGTTTCCCATAGTAGACCCTAGAAGGGACGCATGGCAGACGGTCCCGAAGGTTGAGGGAGCTGTTTCAACACTAGCGAAGCGCACCACTATTCCTATAGAGGACAGCTGCGCTTTCAAAGATCCTATGGATAAAAAATTAGAAGGATTGCTTAAAAAGATTTTTGTTCAGCAAGGGTTCATCCTTCAACCAGCTACGTGTGTTATTACTGTCACTTCAGCGGCGTCCTTTTGGTTCGAGGAACTAGAAAGGTCGCTCCAGAAAGAGACTTCCTATGAAGAAGTCATGGACAGAATTCGCGCATTAAAATTAGCTAATTCCTTTATATTGGATGCCGCCTTTCAAATAACGAAATTGGCGGCGAAAAACTCAGGTTTTGCTATAGTAGCGCGGAGGGCGCTTTGGCTAAAATACTGGTCGGCAGATGTGTCGTCCAAGACTAAGTTACTTAATATAGCTGTGAAGTAAGAACAGCGCAGGAGAACCGAGATTCAAGGTAGTAGTTTTATTGATACAAATACAAGACACACAACGATTCCTACTTACAAACGGTAGGTTTTAAAAGAGCCTTTCACAATCTATGATGTGAACAATTCTTTAGTCCAGAAGCAAGGAAGACCACAGCTGGCAGGTATGTCTCACTTTTTGTCAAGGAGCTGCACACAGCTTAGGTCGCGGTGGGAAGCTTTTTTTCAGTAACTTCTTTAAACCATATGGATAGCTCGACGCGTTTCCCCCGGTGTACGCCCGGGCTTTATCAAGAGCAGTTTCTGCTCATAGATTCACATCATAGATTGTGAAAGGCTCTTTTAAAACCTACCGTTTGTAAGTAGGAATCGTTGTGTGTCTTGTATTTGTATCAATAAAACTACTACCTTGAATCTCGGTTCTCCTGCGCTGTTCTTACTTCACAGCTATTTTTTGATCACGTCATATCCAGTGTGGGGAGAGAGACACAGGACGAGAGCGGCTGCATCAGGATCGAGTGGCTTAGAACACTGATTGGGGGTGGAAACACCTGTATTGTTTTTTTGCTCCACAGAAGAGAAGTCTGTATCTAAGACTTGTGGTAATATTGTAAAGGTGTATGTAAAGCGCTGCTTTCCTTTTTCTTTTCTCTAAGTTACTTAATATTCCTTTCAAGGGTAAGACCCTTTTTGGGCTGGAATTGAAGTAAATTATTTCAGACATCACTGGGGGTAAGGGCCATGCCCTCCCACAGGATAGGCCTTTTAAGGCTAAGAACAAGTCTAATTTTCGTTCCTTTCGCTATTTCAGCAACGGACCGGCTAATAACTCCACTGCTGCTAGACAAGAAGGTAACGCGGCCCAGCCCAAACCCGCTTGGAAGCCCATGCAAGGCTGGAACAAGGGTAAACAGACCAAGAAACCTGCTGCTGCTACCAAGACAGCATGAAGGGGTAGCCCCTGATCTGGGACCGGATCTGGTAGGGGGCAGACTATCTCTCTTCGCTCAGGCTTGGGCAAGAGATGTTCCGGATCCCTGGGCACTAGAGAGAGTCTCCAAGGGATACCTGCTAGAGTTCAAGGGACTTCCTCCAAGGGGAAGGTTCCACCTGTCTCGCTTATCTTCAGACCAGATAAAGAAACAGGCATTCTTACATTGTGTAAGAGACCTATCAAAGATGGGAGTGATAAACCCAGTCCCCTCCGGGGAACAAGGTCTAGGTTTTTACTCAAACCTGTTTGTGGTTCCCAAAAAAGAGGGAACTTTCAGGCCAATTCTGGATTTAAAGATATTAAACAAGTTCCTCAGAGTTCCATCCTTCAAAATGGAAACCATTCGGACAATCTTGCCAACAATCCAGCAGGGTCAATATTTGACTACCGTGGATCTAAAGGATGCGTATCTACATATTCCAATCCACAAAACTCAACATCAGTTCCTGAGGTTCGCCTTTCTGGACAAACATTACCAGTTCGGGGCTCTTCCATTCGGTTTAGCCACCGCTCCCAGAATTTTCACAAAGGTGCTAGGGTCCCTTCTAGCGGTCCTAAGGCCGAGGGGCATTGCTGTAGCACCTTATCTAGACGACATCCTAATCCAAGCGTCGTCTCTTTCCAAAGCAAGGGCCCACACAGACATTGTGTTGGCTTTTCTCAGATCTCACAGGTGGAAGGTGAACATAGAAAAGAGTTCACTGTCACCGTCCACAAGGGTTCCTTTTCTGGGAACAATAATAGATTCTGTGGAAATGAAGATCTGTCTGACAGAAGTCAGAAAGCTAAAGCTTCTAAACGTTTGTCGAGTTCTTCATTCTATTCCTCAATCCTCCATAGCTCAGTGCATGGAAGTAATAGGACTAATGGTCGCAGCAATGGACGTGGTTCCTTTTGCTCGAATTCATCTAAGACCATTACAGCTGTGCATGCTCAATCAGTGGAATGGGGACTATACAGACTTGTCTCCCCAAATTCAAGTAGACCAGGTAACCAGGGACTCACTTCTCTGGTGGTTGACCCAGGATCACCTGTCTCAGGGAATGAGTTTCCGCAGACCGGAGTGGGTCATCGTCACGACCGACGCCAGCCTCTTGGGGTGGGGCGCGGTCTAGGACTCCCTGAAAGCTCAGGGCCTATGGTCTCGGGAAGAGTCGCTTCTCCCGATAAACATTTTGGAACTAAGAGCAATATTCTATGCGCTCCTGGCTTGGCCTCAGCTAGCAGAAGCCAGGTTCATAAGATTTCAGTCGGACAACATAACGACTGTTGCGTACATCAATCATCAGGGGGGAACAAAGAGTTCCCTAGCGATGAAGGAAGTAACCAAGATTATCCAATGGGCAGAGAATCACTCCTGCCATCTATCTGCTATTCACATCCCAGGAGTAGACAACTGGGAAGCGGACTATTTGAGTCGTCAGACTTTCCATCCGGGGGAGTGGGAACTCCACCCGGAGGTCTTTGCTCAGTTAACCCAATTATGGGGCATTCCAGACATGGATCTAATGGCGTCCCGTCAGAACTTCGATTCCTTGCTACGGGTCCAGATCCAGGGATCCCAAGGCGACTCTAGTGGATGCATTAGTGGCGCCTTGGTCGTTCAACCTAGCGTATGTGTTTCCACCGTTTCCTCTCCTTCCCAGGCTCATAGCCAGGATCAAACAGGAGAAAGCCTCTGTGATTCTGATAGCTCCTGCGTGGCCACGCAGGACTTGGTATGCAGACCTGGTGAATATGTCATCGGCTCCACCATGGAAGCTACCTTTGAGACAGGATCTTCTAGTACAAGGTCCATTCGAACATCCAAATCTAGTTTCTCTGCAGCTGACTGCTTGGAAATTGAACGCTTGATTTTATCCAAGCGTGGGTTTTCGAATTCTGTGATAGATACTCTGGTCCAAGCCAGAAAACCTGTGACTAGAAAGATTTACCATAAAATATGGAAAAAATATATCTGCTGGTGTGAATCCAAGGGATTCTCCTGGAGTAAGATTAAAATTCCAAAGATTCTCAACTTTCTCAAAGAAGGTTTGGATAAAGGGTTGTCAGCTAGTTCTCTAAAAGGACAGATTTCTGCTTTATCTGTCTTGTTACACAAACGACTGGCAGCTGTGACAAATGTACAAGCTTTTGTTCAGGCTTTGGTTAGAATCAAGCCTGTTTACAGACCCATAACTCCTCCTTGGAGTCTAAATTTAGTTCTTTCAGTTCTTCAAGGGGTTCCGTTTGAACCTTTACATTCCATAGATATTAAGTTATTATCTTGGAAAGTTCTGTTTTTGGTTGCTATTTCTTCTGCTAGAAGAGTTTCTGAATTATCTGCTTTGCAATGTAATCCACCCTATCTGGTTTTCCATTCAGATAAGGTTGTTTTGCGTACTAAGCCTGGTTTTCTTCCAAAAGTTTTTTCCAACAAGAATATTAACCAGGAAATAGTTGTTCCTTCTCTGTGTCCGAATCCAGTTTCAAAGAAGGAACGTTTTATTACACAATTTAGATGTTGTTCGTGCTTTAAAGTTCTACTTAGAAGCAACAAAAGATTTTAGACAAACCTCATCTTTGTTTGTCGTTTACTCTGATAAGAGGAGAGGTCAAAAAGCTACTGCTACCTCTCTCTCTTTCTGGCTGAAAAGCATTATCCGATTGGCTTATGAGACTGCCGGACGGCAACCTCCTGACTGAATCACAGCTCACTCTACTAAGGCTGTGGCTTCCACTTGGGCCTACAAGAACGAGGCTTCTGTTGATCAGATATGTAAGGCAGCGACTTGGTCCTCTCTGCACACTTTTCCAAATTCTACAAATTTGATACTTATGTTTCTTCGGAGGCTATTTTTGGGAGAAAGGTTTTGCAAGCCGTGGTGCCTTCCATTTAGGTAACCCGATTTGCTCCCTCCCTTCATCCGTGTCCTAAAGCTTTGGTATTGGTTCCCACAAGTAATGGATGACGCCGTGGACCGGACACACCAATGTTGGAGAAAACAGAATTTATGCTTACCTGATAAATTACTTTCTCCAACGGTGTGTCCGGTCCACGGCCCGCCCTGGTTTGCTAATCAGGTTGAAAAATGTTTTCTTTATACACTACAGTCACCACGGCACCCTATAGTTTCTCCTTTTTCTCCTAACCGTCGGTCGAATGACTGGGGGGCGGAGCCAGAGGGGGAGCTATATGGACAGCTCTTGCTGTGTGCTCTCCTTGCCTTTCCCTGTGGGGGAGAATATTTCCCACAAGTAATGGATGACGCCGTGGACCGGACACACCGTTGGAGAAAGTAATTTATCAGGTAAGCATAAATTCTGTTTTTCATATAAGCAGGAAGGCAATCTTTTGGTTTCATTGTGCAAATCAGTTTGATATCAAATATGACAGGGTTGTCATATTTACCTTCATTTACTGTCATAACATGTTTAAAACATTATACTACATGAAACCCATGTCCCTTTATTGACCTTATCAGTTTTTGTGCAGAGGCACTGTTCTGTATCATGCCCTCTGCTGACAGTTTGAGCCATAATGGTCTGTTCCTGTATACTACAAAGGCTTTATGAGGGGGCCTGGAATTTCAAAGGAAACACAAAGAAACATAAGAAACAGTTCTTTTTGAAAAAACAAATGATTTTTAGCTCACAGGGTAAAGAGAATTAACCCCTTGGCAGCTAAATCATGAGGTATTCGTGACAATCCTATAATTTTTTTCTTTGTTCTCTTGCTATCTTTATTTGAAAAGCAAGAATGTAATCTTAGGAGCCAGCCCATTTTTGGTTCAGCACCTGGGTAGCGCTTGAAAAATTGATAATAGGAGTAAATTAGAAAGTTGCTTAAAATTGCATGCTCTATTTGAATCATGAAAGAAAATGTGGGTTTAGTATCCATTTAAAATTCATCAATCTAAATAAAATAACCTAATTTGTCTGTTTTGCTCAATGGTTTTATTCAATACTTTCTCCCTTGATTCTCTTTACAGACTCCTTCTATGACACATTTCACACTATGGCAGACATGATGTATTACTGCCAAGCCTTGGCTCTTTTGGAGATTATAAATCCCTTAATAGGATTGGTGAAAACAGGAGTTGTACCAGCTGTGATGCAGGTATTATGAGACTATCACTATCTTAATGTGGTTTGGGGAACAAGGTTAACAAATATTAGCCATAGGTTTATGACCTTTTAAAAAGAGTATTTCTGTGATATTCTGCATTTTCATGCTCATTTAACATTAAAAAAGTCTTCTAATGGGATAAAAATAACTTGTAAAAATATGAAAAAGTTGACTTAGCATGATTTCCGTAGCATCACCTTGCATTTAAAGGGCAATTTTATTTATAAAATGACATGCTCTAATTCCTTAGAGCATGTCATTTAAAGACTAGCGACCCTGTGCCTCTGTGTTAACCCCCATAAATGTATTAAACACATAGTTAAAGTACTGTTTGGGACCCGCAGAGCACTGCTAGTACAGAGTGGAAACTGCTGCTATTACCAAATAAGCAGAGCTAGTTGCTCGACCCTGCTGTGGATCAGTGGCTGTTTCTGTGTTATGTGAGTACCACTCAATACTTTAACACCTTAACGACCACCGGCATAACCTTATTAAACAAGCCCTCTTATCGGCAAGCCCACGCTATATTTGCATACCTCCAGAAGTGAGGCATGCAGTAGTAGCACAGTTTTACCGCTTCCGGCAAAACTGCTCTAGGAAACCCTTTAACGACCTTGCGGCATACAGGGTACCTCTGTCGTTAAGGGGTTAACACATAAAAGTGCAGGGTCAATAGTCCTTAAAATGACATTCTCTAACTAATTAGATCATGTCATTTTTCAAGTATAATGGCCTTTAAAGGGACATTTTCATACAAAAATTACAAGTTGTAATTTTTATTGCATGTCGTTTTTGCATTATTAACAGAAAGCTTGCTGTGTGTTTAACCCCCCCCCCAAAAAGAGGTTAAACACATAGTTTAAGTCCCACTGAGGAGCCACAAGTATTGTAGCTGCCCAGCAGCAAATCACTATGGAGCCAATTGGGAACTTCCAATCACCAGCCTCGTTTTGCTCAGAAGCTGGAAACAACTTTGGGATTTAACCTATGTGTAAATACATAGTTAGGGTCTGCAATAGAACAGGCCAGAAGTAAGTTACATTATTATATAGGACAATAAATTAAACAAGCTAACTGAGATGATGTGAAGGATGAACACTTAGAAACATGAAACCCATTTTTGTTTTCTTTCATGATTCAGATAGAACCTATTTTAAACAATTTTACAATTTGCTTATGTTTTCAAATTTGCCTTCTTCACCTGGTATCCTTTGTTGAAGGAGTAACAATGCATTACTGGGACCTAGCTAAACACATTGGGTGAGCCAATGACATGGAGCATATAATTATAGCTAGCTCCCAATAGTGCATTTCTGCTCCTAAACCTATCTAGGTGTGGTTTTTTTCTTTCAACAAAGGATACCAAGAGAACAAAACAAATTAGGTAACAGAAGTAAATTAGAAAGTTGTTACAAATTACATGTTCTGTCTAAGTCATTAATTGTGACATTACTGTCCCTTTTAACTCTCCATATGTTGCAATAAAAGTATTACATCAGTTAATGGGATATTAAACTCTAATGATGTATGAGCAAGGATTAGCTTTATAATAATATGTAGCTGTATTTTATTTATAATTAGCTGTTTAAATATTGAAGCTACAAGTGTAAAGGTTTAGTTTATTTAAAGTACTATTGGTTTATATAAAGTAATGGGTGCTACAATTTTGGCACCTAGGTTTTCCCCTTATCTGTCTCTTATACTGTGGAAAGTTATGGACAGATATAAAACAGTAAAATAGAGTGTGCAAACAATGCCACACAGCCATTGTTTGCACATTCTCTCTTATTGCTTGTTTTATATCTGTTCCTAATTGTCCTCAGCAAAAGATATAGGTAAGGAGAAAATCCAGGTTCCAACATGGAAGCATCAGTTTCTTTATAGAACCTCTGTGAAAACAAGGAATCAATCAATTTCCAAAGTTAAATTACAGGAAAACGATAAAATAAATGGAACTATGTTAAAAATGTGGAAGCTAAATCTGCAGCCTCTAAACTAATCTAACTGCTGGAAAGTTATGAATGATGATTTAAGTTACAGTAATCAAAAAATTAAAACTATTTTCTTTATTGACTTAACCCTTTCCCTGCTTTAACATAAAAGTTCAATCTTTCTAATGGCACAAAGTACATATAAACCACTAAGCCTGATATTGTTTACGTCTTTTTTTTAACTGCATTAATACTCCTCACAGCTGTAAACACATGGATTCTGTGACGTTCACATCTTTATTTAACGCATACACACAATGATTAGTTCTAGTCCAGCACAGTGACTTGTGATACTTTAATATAAGATCGATCATTTCTAGAATTAATGTCTGTAGTTTCTTTTATATTCTAGAACAGTGTTTTTCAACCACCAGGCCAGATTTTCATTATAGCTGAACTAGAGCACAGATGAAATAATCAGCTGATCAGTTACCATGGTTACTAACCTGCTCTCACCCATCAGCTGATTACTTCACCTATGCTCTAGTTCAGCTATAATGAAAATCTGGCCTGTTGGGCTACTTGAGGACCGCGGTTGAGAAACACTGATCTAGATGACTTAGATCTCTCTGCTCATTAACACTTGGCTTCCGATTTTTATTTACATTTTTTTTTATATTAAACACCTTTTATGTATCCACATTTCCATCTAAAGGGGAGGAGAGTCCACGGCTTCATTCATTACTGTTGGTAATTAAGAACCTGGCCACCAGGAGGAGGCAAAGACACCCCAGCCAAAGGCTTAAATACCTTACCCCGTTCCCTCATCCCCCAGTCATTCTTTGCCTTTCGTCACAGGAGGATGGCAGAGGAGTGCCGGAGTTTCGGAATAGTCTCTTATGGAGGGTAGTACTCTTCGCAGTGGGACTGGAGTTTTAAGTATTCCTGTCAGCCTCTCAGTGAGAGCCTGGGCAAGAGTTAGAGTCCGGAGTTGCAGGGAGAGTCTTTCTGCGAAATCATCCCGACTCATATTAACAGCTCCATAAGCAATCAACGTTGACTAGTTTCGCTGCCTGCTTTCTTCACTCAAGTCCATGTCAGGAGCGAGGCTACTAACCTGTCACACTTGAAGGGCTGTGTTCCTGTTCCACGGCGTAGATTCTGGTAAGATCATTTAATTTTTTATTAATAATAACATAGAAGACCGGGTCACATTGTGGCCCCTTTTTATCTTTACTGAATCAAGGGTTAATATTCCTGGAAGGGGGATTATTGAACAGGGTGGGTTTATACATGATATTGTTTGTGTCATTACTGCGTTATGTGCGAGATGAGGCTCTGGCAATGTGTGGAACTTTCAGGATACTTGCGGAAATTTTGCGCAGCCATTTTTTGGCACATTTTTTTTGGCAGTCCTGCCAGGCATTCCATGTGACTGGGTGTGCCTATCCTTCTCTGTTGATCTGTGGCGCAGGAGACGTAGCGGTTTCTGTAGTCCGGGTCCTAGGAGGAGGTGAGTGCCCCGGCCATTGGTGGTATAAAGGTGCCTTTTTTTATAAATAAAGTTAGTCTACCCAAACGCGCAAGCGATGGAGGATTCTGTTGCATTGGAGGGCTCTCCTTCCTTAAAGTCTCATTCCTGTGTTTATTGGGAGGAGGTTCTGGTAGATCAGCCTGCTCAACTATGTTCCACATGCCTTGATAAAGTTACAACATCTAAATGTAAACGGATGTCTAGTACTACTGAGCCGTCCACCTCTTAGGGTTCTTCGTCCCGGGAGGTGCATTCCCTACATTCATCTCCGATTGCATATGCGGTGCCCCGGGGTCCAACCGTTACTCCTTCGGGAGAGATTCGTTGGCCGTCAGACTTTGCGGACCAACTGGAATCTGCGGTTTCGAAAGTCATCCATGCCTTACCACGTTAAGTGCAAGCATAAGGTTTATCATAGTGGCCAGGCCCAGGGTTTGTCCATGCCGATGGCTAATCCAGAGGCTCTATACAATGATGAGGCCCACTCCGACTCTTCGGAGGAGGCCCCTTCTGGGTCGGAGTTCGTGTCATCTAAACTTCCAGTGGCGGAGGAGCCTGGTTATAGGTTTAGGATGGAGAATTTGCGCTTTCTGCTACAGCAGGTGCTTGCTACTCTGGAGATTCTGGAACCTAAGATACCGGAGGAAACTGCGATTCCTAAGCTTGACAAGGTATACGAGGACAGGGTAGTGCCTCAGTCTTTCCTGCTTCCCGTTAAGATGGCAAATATTATTAAGAATGAATGGGAGCGATTAGGGTCGTCCTTTTCCCCTTTTTCGTCTTTTAAAAAACTGTTCCCCGTTCCGGAATCTCAGCTTGAGCTGTGGGGGACCATCCCTAAGGTGGATGGGGCCATTTCTATGCTCACGAAGCGGACGACTATTCCCCTCGAGGATAGTTTGTCGTTTAAGGAGTCCATGGATAAAAAGTTGGGAAACATGTTGAGAAAGATGTTTCAGCACACAGGGTTTGTTTTTCAGCCAGCAGCGGCCGTTGCGGCGGTCACTGGAGCTGCAACATATTGTTGTGAATCCCTGTGGGAAATGGTCAAGGGAGAGACATCTATCGACGAGATACAAGAGAAGATTTAAGGCGCTGAAGGTAGCTAAAATCTTGGTCTGCGGACATGACCTCTAAAGCTCCTGTTCGGTCCAGGATTGGATTTGATTATATCCACGGGTATGGGAGGCAAGGGAGCTTTCCTACCACAGGATAAGAAGGCTAAGCCTAAGGGATCTACTTTTCGTCCCTTTCGTGCGGACAAGGCCCATCGCCAGCAACCCTCCGTGAAAGCGGACCAGTCCAAGGGATCTTGGAAGCCGGCCCAGTCTTGGAATAAGTCCAAGCAGAGCAAGAAGCCCGCCGAGACGAAATCGGCATGAAGGGGCGGCCCCTAACCGGTCTCCGGATCACGTAGGGGGCAGATTATCTCTATTCTCAGACACATGGTTGCAGGTCGTTCAGGACCCTTGGGTGCTAGAAGTTGTTGTCTCCCAGGGTTACAGGATAGGGTTCAGATCACATACGCCCGAGGAGAGATCCCTGTTTGGGGTGCCAGGAATGGCACAAGCAAAGTGGTCCAGGGAGGAGTCTCTCCTTCCGATCAACATCCTAGAACTACGAGCAATCTTCAATGCTCTGAAGCCTTAGCCTTCTCTGGGGTCGGTCAGTTTCATTAGATTCCAGATCAACAACATTACCTTGGTGGCTTATATCAACCATCAGAGGGGTACAAGGAGTTCCCTTGCGATGAGGGAGGTGTCTTGGATTCTGGAGTGGGCGGAGTCCCACAAATGCTCACTCTCAGCAAATTCACATTCCAGGTGTGGATAACTCGGAAGTGGACTTTCTCAGCAGACAGTCCTTCCACCCGGGGGAATGGTCTCTTCACCCCAAAGTGTTTGCGGAGATTTGTCACTGATGGGGAACGCCGGAGATAGATCTCATGGCGTCCAGACTCAATTGCAAACTACCTCGATACGGGTCGAGGTCCAGGGATCCCCAGGCAGAGCTGATAGATGCCTTAGTGGTTCCTTGGGGATTCAGCCTAGCTTACATTTTTCCTCCATTACCACTTCTACCTCGCATAGTGGCATGCATCAAACAGGAGCAGGCCTCGGCCATTCTGATTGCTCCTTTGTGACCGCAGAGGACGTGGTTTGTGGATCTGGTGGGAATGTTATCCTCTCCGCCATGGAGGTTACCCTGTCGCAGGGATCTGCTGTCACAGGGCCTCTTTCAGCATCAAAATCTAGATTTTCTGAGGCTGACTGCGTGGAGATTGAACGCCTAGTCTTAGCCAAGAGAGGCTTTTCTGAAAGTGTGATTGATCCTCTAATTCAGGCAAGGTAGCCAGTCACTCGTCACATCTACCATAAGGTGTGGAGGACTTGTCTTGGTGTGAGAAGCATGGATATCCTTGGCATAAGGTGAAGGTAGCCAGGATTCTGTCCTTTCTCCAGGATGGTTTGGAGAAGGGTTTTGCTGCTAGTTCCTTTTTAAAGGGACAGATTTCGGCATTATCAGTCTTGTTGCATAGGAGACTCGCTGAGCTCCCTGACATCCAAACTTTTGTTCAGGCTCTGTCTAGAATCAGACCTGTCTTTAGGCAGTCGGCTCCGCATTGGAGCTTAAACTTAGTCCTTAAGGTTTTGCAGAGGGTTCCGTTTGAACCTATGCATTCCAGAGACATTTAAGATTCTGTCCTGAAAGGTTCTCTTTCTGTTGGCTATTGCATCGGCACGCAGAGCGCTAGCTGCCTTGCAATGTGACCCTTCTTATCTGGTGTTTCATGCGGATAAGGCTGTACTGCACACTGGGTTGGGGTTTCGCCCCAAGGTGGTGTCCAACCGTAACATCAATCAGGAAATGTTCCTTCTTTGTGTCCTAACCCTTCTTCTTCGAAGGAGAGGTTACTTCATAACCTGGATGTGGTTCGTGCCTTGAAGTTTTATCTTCAGGCTACCAAGGATTTCAGATAGTCTACATCTCTTTTTTGTGTGTGGTGTATTCTGGGAAGCACAAGGGGCAAAGGGCCTCTGCTACTTCTCTGTCTTTTTGGTTGAGGAGTATGATTCGCTTCGCTTATGAGACAGCAGGACATAAGCCTCCTCAGAGGATCATGGCTCATTCAACTAGAGCTGTGGCTTCGCCTTGGGCCTTCAAGAATGAGGCCTCCTATGGAGCAAATTTGTAAGGCGGCTACTTGGTCCTCCTTACACACTCTTACAAAGTTTTACAAGTTTGACGTTTTTGCTTCTGTGGAAGCTGTTTTGGGGAGAGAGGTTTTGCAGGCTGTGGTGCCCTCTGATTAGGGTCCGCCTTTTTACCCTCCCGGTTTCATTCAGTGTCCTCTAGAGCTTGGGAATATGTTCCCAACAGTAATGAATAAAGCCATGGACTCTCCTCCCCTTTAGATGAAAAACATAAATTATGCTTACCTGATAATTTAATTTCTATTGAGGGGAGGAGAGTCCACGGCTCCCGCCCGTATCTCCGATGGGCGGACCTAAGTTTAATACTCTTCTGGCACCATTTATACCCTGATATTTCTCCTACTGTTCCTGGTTCCCTCGGCAGAATGACTGGAGGATGAGGGAAGTGGGAGAGGTATTCAAGCCTTTGGCTGGGGTGTCTTTGCCTCCTCCTGGTGGCCAGGTTCTTAATTCCCAACAGTAATCAATGAAGCCGTGGACTCTCCTTGCCTCGATGGAAATTAAATTATCAGGTAAGCATAATTTATGGGGTTTTTTTCATTAGCCTGTTGTAACTCTTCTTCTGAGATGCCATTTCATGATTACCTCAATTTCCCAACGTTACACACTACAACTCCTTATTTTACCATTTCCTTAGTGCAGGAATCCTAGCACTATGTGGTCAAGCAAAATATATAGCACATACACAGTTCCCTTTTATTTCTTTTCAGGTCCTGGGCAGAAATTTCATCTTATTTATCATCCTTGGAAACCTGGAGGAGATGCAGACAAAGGGTGTGGTCTTCTTCATATTCTACCTGTGGAGCACAATTGAGGTCTTCAGGTGAGGGTTACTTCTACTTTGCCTATACTGGCTCCAGTTACCACACCTGCTTAAAGGGACAGTATACACTCATTTTCATATAACTGCATGTAATAGACACTACTATAAAGAATAATATGCACAGATACTGATATAAAAATCCAGTATAAAACTGTTTAAAAACTTACTTAGAAGCTGTCAGTTTGGCTCTGTTGAAAAGGTAGCTGGAAAGCCCACTGCAAGTGACAAATAAGACACTCCCCCCCCCTCCCCCTTCTTTTGCATATGAAAAGACCCTTTACACAAACAGGAGCAAGCTGGAGTAGGTAGCTGACGGTATTCACATAAAACTTTGGGGCTTGGTTAGGAGTCTGAAAATCAGAGCAATGTTATTTAAAAATAAGCAAAACTATACATTTAAAAAAAAAACTTTATGGGCTATATAAATAGATTATCTACAAAACATTTATGCAAAGAAAAAATAAGTGTATAATGTCCCTTTAACCTCTTTTAATGCAGATGTGAGAATCCTATTTTTTTTTTCTGTTTGAGGACAATAAAAGGTGTATCTCTAAATAGAAAATGTAATGCATTTAAAAATACAATCTAGAGACCCCTTATACAGTTTATTTTCTAGTAGACAAGTCCCTCTCTCTCAAAGATATGATTTTTGTCTGTATAGTCAGGTGACCACTGTGGTGACAGTAGACACCTTGCAATAAACAATGGAGCCTCTATTTATTTTATAACCCCCAAAAGCCTGTATGGGCCCCTATTTCTCTTGTGGTTACCCTTGATCACAATTTAGTGATCGCAGTAACAGCAGTGGTCTCTGGGCCATTTTTCAATATTATTTACTAAAATCTAAGCAACACTTTTTTTCTTTGTTTTAAATATATTTATATTTTTGCAACCTCTCATGTCATGTCAATTATAAATATAATAATGGTATAGTGTGAATCATTTGGGCCTGCCGAAAAAACACTTTATAATTTGTGTGGATAACATACAATAGTGTTTAAATGTAGATAGGATACAAAGCTCAAAATTGGCTCAGCACTGGGGTGAAAAAAAGCTTAGCAGAGAAATGGTTAAATGTAAAACCTTTATCAATAGGGGTGGGCATGGCCGTGCAGCAATTCCAAAAGGATGCACTTCCACAGGCTCTAACGTACAATCCTCTGATTATAAGCGTTAAACTAAAGCATCAATACCAGAATTATCTATTCTATTATCAATGCACAGCTTGTTGATCTAATAATACCTTTATTTGCTTTGTATGACTTGGGAGTCCTGGTTTGCAGGATAAAGGCCTTAGTGGTGACTTACTCCATGGTTACTCAGTTACTGAACATCACAGCACTTAGACTTTCTCTGTAAAATTTGCAAATTTAAGGATCATTGGCTCAATAACATTAGACCCACTACTGATTATATTAGAGATGGCATCAGCGTGGGGAGAGAGCCTAGTAGAACGCATTGACCAGTACTACATGAAAATAGAAAACCTCCTGTAATCCCTGCTTGTCAGAGCACCGCTGGATTACATTGCAGAACACATAATATTTGATATTATCCCAGGGCCTTTTGCACAAAGCCCTTACCTAATATTGATTCCACAGCAGGCATGGTATTACACCGGGTAAAGCATTGAGAACTGCAATGACAGAATATCTCCTTCGCTATACCAAGAGAACCACAGTACAACAAGACATATCCTAACCCTCGGAATTACACAACTGATCATGTCAATACACCTATATACTGGTACACATATGCTCCCTTCTGACCAGAGGTATTTGGGTCATGCATCCACCGGACCATTGGGATACTCACAAAGGGTAAGCCTGAACCCGACAAAGATTATACCTCAACACGCATATGAAAGGGACTCTCGGATCTCTGCAAAGGTCTGGATTACACATTTGTCAGTCACGAAAATAGTTACAGATCAAGACTTATATATTCTTTAAGACTACTGACCCATACATTGTTTGTTCCGTCATGATCTCTGCAGCTTCTAAAACCATTCTTCACTAATACAAAACCAAGACCTTCCATTTCTTTAGTATGGTCTATTTACTATCTTCATGGACACCCCTGAGCACAAACCAGAAACTTATTTTATTATTGTTCTCACCCAGAAATGTTCATTGTGTATATGCCCTATTTCTGTTATGATGGGAATTGCTCTTGCAACCAGTGTGGGTTTAATTTGAACTCACTGATTCTTACTTTCTGCAGCATATGTTATCATTTACATTTATGTTCCAGAAAGCAAACTAAATAGGTTCTCTAGTTGTCTGTTTATGGTTATATTTTCTTGCAAAACAAACTCTTAATAGACTTTTATAAATATTTTTTATATCTGCAGTAATAGCCACTCCTCTGTATTAATGTACAAAAATACTTAAAGGGACATTAAACACTAAATAAATCATTGCTTGAATGATGAATTCAGAACACAGATTAGCCTGAGAATAATTTGTATGTGTATTTTTTAAAAATGTATTGGTTGTTAAATATTTAAAAAATAAAGGTAAAGTTAATGTCCATAAAGCAGTGGGTGCTGCCACTTCCATATTGTAACTTAGGTTACCTTCTCCTAGTTTATCTACAAACAACCCTTTGGGCACTAGATCGCTATAAGGACATAGCAGATAAAGCAATGACGCATATTATTCAAATATATATTTGTGAAATGTGTCAAATCTCCGTTTGGCTGTACTAAAGCAAACAACGCTTGCAGAATGGGATCGCTGTCTGGAGGGCGTGCCTAGCATCATAGGGACGCCCCTCTGACCCGATCGCATGCACAATTGCAGGATTTCAATTTGTTTACATCGGAACGTTGTTGCCCATTTCTCAGTTGTTCCGATTGTAGACATATTAACCGGTCATCAAAGTGTTAATCAAAAATTATGAAGTGTAGGCCACACCCCTTTCGGCCTGCCATTTCAAATATCTAAGGATTCTTCACCTTTTCCAGAAAGTTATACTTGCACAGTGCTGTTTTTATGCCATTTCTGACTTTTACATTTGCATTCACTACACCACTTTTAATAATATAGCTTCACAGTAGTAATCTTGAATACAGACTAGCATAAGCCTAGCCTTAAACAATCCCTATATTTTATATTGCCACATAGGACCCAAGAGAGGTCTCTTGATGAATACAGGGAAAAATGAGGACAGTCCTAGAGTGTGTTTTAATTTTGCCATTCAGGCTCTTTGCAATTCTGTTGTAAGTTTTTATTCTTTCATACCTGTCTGACATGATTTTTTTTTTTTTTTTTTTTCATGTCTGTCCTCAAAAAACTGAAGTAGCAATCCTCAAAAAAGACACCTAGCATAGCACACTAACATTCAATGTGCTGAGGATAAGAGCTGTACTCACATATTACATAGGCATTATTGCTCTGAGACCTTTTATGAATATACCACAAAGGATAACAAAAAACTTGTATAAAAAAACTGGTGTTTTATGTAAATGAGTTATGTTTCCCTTATCCTTTAGCTCTCCAGAAGATATATCTGTACCCTGCTGTTTTCTGGAAGTTGTTTGAACTTTATGCCATCCCTAGGTACCCGTTCTACATGCTGGCATGCATAGACACTGAGTGGAAGCTGCTCACCTGGATTAGATACACAATCTGGATCCCACTCTACCCGCTTGGAGCATTGTCAGAAGGTAGTGCATGAATGAGTTTGTCTTGTGAACAACGTTGGTCTCACAAACCTTTGTTGGCTTTAAGAGGATGTATAGCTCAACTACTTGGCTTTATTGCATGGCTTGTAATATGATCTGCTTCTCCCTTCTATCTGTTAGTATCTTGGCTTTGGCAGCATCCATAGAAAAACATTTGGGGGGGGGGGTTGTGTTTTTTTTATTTTTGACCACACAGCTTTATAGAGACATGAACATTCTTAACTACTGCATATTTGTAGTCCTTGGCGTAGTATGCAAAACTGTTATAATTTTTAGTGCATGTTTATTTTCCTTCTTAATATGAGGAGAGTCCACGGCATCATTTCTTACTATTGGGAAATGCTGAACCTGGCTACCAGGATGAAGCAAAGACACCCCAGCCAAAGGCTTAAATACTCCCCCCACTTCCCTCCTATCCCAGTCATTCTTTGCCTTTCGTCACAGGAGGTTGGCAGAGAAGTGTTAGAAGATTTAGAGTGGTTCCTTATGGAGGGTATCTGCCCTTCGAAACAGGACTGGAGTTTTAAGTAGTCTTGTCAGCCTCTCAGTGAGAGCATTGACGAATGTTGGAGTCTGGAGATGCAGGGAGAGTCTTTCTTTCTGCTAATGCATCCAGACTCATATTAACAGCTCCTAAGCAATCAGTGTTGACGAGTTTCACTGCCTGCTTCCATCACTCAAGTCCATGTCAGGAGCGATACTACAAGACTGTCAAACTTGAGAGGCTGTGTTTCTGTTCCGCGGCATAGATTCCGGTAAGATAGTTTCATTTTTTTATATACATATGATAACGCAAGAAGACAGGGTCACAGTGTGGCTCCTTTTATCTGTATGGAATCAAGGGTTAATATCCGGAGGGGGATTATTGAACAGTGGGGATTAATGACATAAGTTTTATTTGATTATGCTGCGACATGTGTGAGATGAGGCTCAGGCAGATGTTGGAACATACAGGGTTTTTCACTTTCATTTTTGGGAGCTGCGCAGCCTAAAAGGCTTGGCGTGCTTTTTTACTAGTATAGCAGGAGCATTGCGCACCATGTGACCGGGTGTAGTCACACTTATTTCCCCTTTCCTGACAGTGCAGTTTACCGGAGAAGAAGTGGTTTCTCTGTTTGGCCTGGTTCATAGGAGATGGTGAGTGCCCCAGCCATTGGGGGTATAAAGGTGCCATTTTTTTCTTAGTAATGTATAGCCTGCTTTGTTAGCGCAAGCTATGGAGGATTCTGATGCGTTAGAGGGTACTCCCTCTTTACCTTGGTCTAATACCTGTCTATATTGTGAGGAGGCCACGGTATACCCACCTGCTCAATTATGTTCCACATGCCTTGATAAAGTAATCATGTCAAAGAAAGTTAATATGTTTACCACTGAGCCGTCCACCTCTGAGGATTCTCCATCCTGTGAGATGCGCACCCTACAGTCATCTCCTAATACACATGAAGCTTCCCGTAGCACTCCTAATCCTCCATCTGGAGAGGCCCTTTTACCGCCAGACTTTAGTGAGCAGTTACAAACGGCAGTGTCTGCGGCCTTCAGTGCTTTACCTAGCCCTGCTAAGCGCAATCGAAAGGTCAAATATTGCTATCCTTCCCAGGGGTCGTCTACTACAGTGTTTTTCAACCAGTGTGCCGTGGCACACTAGTGTGCCGTGAGAGATCCTCAGGTGTGCCGCGGCAGACTGACAACAGTGCGGGAGTGTCCCTCTTTCAAATTTTGAAATATTGGGAGGTATGTGACAGGCTCATCAGGCATAATTTACAACCATGACATTGACATTCATTCACAGACAATCATTAAGATTGTTGGTGAATGAATGTCAATATGTCATGTATAGTTTGTAGGAGGCATGACAGCACAGTACAGTGTGTGTATGTGTGTGTGTATGTATATATATATATATATATATATATATATATATATATATATATATATATCTCCTGTATTAGGCTACAATGTGTGATTTTGTAAAATTTTGGGATGGTGGTGTGCCACAGGATTTCTTTAATGTAAAAAAGTGTGCCACGGCAAAAAAAAGGTTGCATATCACTGGTCTACTAGCTTATAGGATTTATCCGATACGAGATTATCTGATGATGAAGGCGCCTCTGATACTTCAGAGGGTGCTCTTTCTGGGTCAGAATCTGCTGCCTCTAAGCCTTCAGCTGCGGAGGAACCAGACTTTAGATTTAGGATTGAGCATTTACGCTTTCTGCTGAAGGAAGTTTTGGCTTTGTTAGAGGTTCCAGAGATCAAATTGCCTGAGGAACCTTTGATTCCTAAATTAGATAAGGTCTACGAGGACAGGGTTGTACCACTAACTTTCCCGGTTCCTGTAAAGATGGTGAACATTATTAAGAATGAATGAGAAATAATTGGTTCTTCATTTTCCTCTTCCTTTAAAAAATTGTTTCCTGGACTCTCAATTGGAGTTGTGGGGTTCTATCCCCAAGGAGGATGGCGCTATCTCCACGCTTGCTAAACACACTACTATCCCGCTTGAGGATAGTTCTTAGTTTAAAGAGCCCATGGATAAGAAGATAGAAACTCTAAGAAAGATGTTTCAACATAAGGGTCATTTGTTTCAACCGGTAGCGGCTACCTACTGGTGCGACTCCTTATCAGAGTTGATAGAATTCAGACCTTAAGGGTGGCTAATTTATTTTATTTGTGATGCAAATATGCAAATTATTCGCCTGAATGCCAAGGCTTCAGCTTTTTCTGTTCAAGCCCGTAGGGCACTCTGGCTGAAGTCCTGGTCTGCGGACATGACTTCTTTCCCTCTTATTTAAGGGAAAGATTCTATTTGGTCCAGGCCTGGACTCTATTATCTCCACAGTTACTGGAGGCAAAGGTGCCAGGGGCAGATTCCTCCTCTCAAACCTGTCTTCAAGGCCAGGAAAGAGAGAAGCCTTTCTGGGGTGCGTGAGGGATCTCTCTTCCCTAGGAGTCATTGTCCCGGTACCTCTTGCAGAAAGAGGTCTGGGGTACTATTCCAACCCTTTTGTGGTCCCAAAGAAAGAGGGAACTTTCTGCCCGATTCTGGACCTAAAGTGCTTAAACACATTCCTATCTGTCCCCTCGTTCAAAATGGAAACGATAAGGTCCATCCTTCCCTTAGTTCAGGAAGGACAGTTCATGACCACTATAGATCTGATGGATGCTTACCTTCTCGTTCCAATACAGAAGAAACATTTCAAGTTCCTAAGGTTTGCATTCCTGGACCAACACTTCCAGTTTATTGCACTTCCGTTTGGTCTAGCTACTGCTCCAAGAGTTTTTACAAAGGTTCTAGGGGCTCTGCTTGCAGTGGCCAGAACCAGAGGTATAGCAGTAGCGCCATACTTGGACGATATTCTGGTTCAAGCACCATCCTGTTGTCTGGCAGAAGACCATTCAAGATCTCTTCTGTTCTTTGATCTCATGGGTGGAAGATAAACTTAGAAAAGAGTTCGCTTATTCCCAGTACCAGGGTGGAATTCCTGGGTACTATAATATCCTCCATATCTATGAGGATATTCCTTACAGACCAGAGACGTTACAAGCTAACTTCCGCTTGTCTGGCCCTCCAGACCTCCTTCAGGCCCTCTGTGGCTCGTTATATGGAGATGATTGGTCTCATGGTGTCCAGCATGGACATCATTCCCTTTGCCAGAATCCATCTCAGACCACTTCGGCTGTGCATGCTGAGACAGTGGAACGACGATCATTCGGATCTGTCTCAACAGATTTCTCTGGACAACCGGTCGAGGGGATCGCTGTCCTGGTGGCTCTGTCAAGATTACCTGTCCCAAGGGACATCCTTCTTAAGACCATCCTGGGAGATTTTGACTACGAACGCAAGTCTATCAGGATGGGGAGCTGTTTTGGGTGCCAGGATGGTACAGGGCTTGTAGACTTGATAGGAATTCCTCCTCCCGATCAACATTTTGGAACTTCGAGCGATCTTCAATGCTCTGAAGGCTTGGCCTCTTCTGGGTTCGTCCCAGTTTATCAGATTCCAATTAGACAACATAACCTTGGTGGCTTACATCAACTATCAGGGGGAACGAGGAGCTCCCTAGCAATGAGGGAAGTATCTCGGATTCTGGAGTGGGCGGAGGCCCACAACTGCTCGCTGTCAGCAATCCACATTCCGGGTGTGGACAACTGGGAAGTGGATTTCCTCAGCAGACAATCCTTTCATCTGGGGGAATGGTCTCTCCATCCCAAGGTGTATGGTCTCTCCATCCCAAGGTGTTTGCAGAGATTTGCAACAGGCGGGGGACGCCGTAGATAGATCTCATGGCGTCCAGGCTCAATTCCAAGCTACCCAGATATGGGTTGCGGTCCAGGGATCCTCAGGCGAAGCTAATAAATGCATTAGCAGTGCCTTGGAGGTTCAATCTAATTTACATTTTTCCGCCGTTACCACTTCTTCCCCGTGTAGTGGCCCGCATCAAGCAGGAGCAGGCATCAGTGATACTGATTGCTCCATCCAAGCCGCAAAGGATGTGGTTTGCGGACCTGGTGGGGATGTCCTCATCTCCTCCGTGGAAGCTTGTTGCAGGGATCTGCTGGAACAGGGTCCTTTTATTCATCAAAATCTAGATTTCTCCAACATAGGTGTGTCCGGTCCACGGCGTCATCCTTACTTGTGGGATATTCTCTTCCCCAACAGGAAATGGCAAAGAGCCCAGCAAAGCTGGTCACATGATCCCTCCTAGGCTCCGCCTACCCCAGTCATTCTCTTTGCCGTTGTACAGGCAACATCTCCACGGAGATGGCTTAGAGTTTTTTAGTGTTTAACTGTAGTTTTTATTATTCAATCAAGAGTTTGTTATTTTAAAATAGTGCTGGTATGTACTATTTACTCAGAAACAGAAAAGAGATGAAGATTTCTGTTTGTATGAGGAAAATGATTTTAGCACCGTAACTAAAATCCATGGCTGTTCCACACAGGACTGTTGAGAGCAATTAACTTCAGTTGGGGGAACAGTGTGCAGTCTCTTACTGCTTGAGGTATGACACATTCTAACAAGACGATGTAATGCTGGAAGCTGTCATTTTCCCTATGGGATCCGGTAAGCCATGTTTATTAAGATAGTAAATAAGGGCTTCACAAGGGCTTATTAAGACTGTAGACTTTTTCTGGGCTAAATCGATTCATTATTAACACATATTTAGCCTTGAGGAATCATTTATTCTGGGTATTTTGATATGATTATATCGGCAGGCACTGTTTTAGACACCTTATTCTTTAGGGGCTTTCCCTAATCATAGTCAGAGCCTCATTTTCGCGCCGGTATGGCGCACTTGTTTTTGAGGACAGGATGGCATGCAGCTGCATGTGTGTGGAGCTCTGATACATAGAAAAGTCTTTCTGAAGGCATCATTTGGTATCGTATTCCCCTTTGGGCTTGGTTGGGTCTCAGCAAAGCAGATTCCAGGGACTGTAAAGGGGTTAAATATAAAAACGGCTCCGGTTCCGTTATTTTAAGGGTTAAAGCTTCCAAATTTGGTGTGCAATACTTTTAAGGCTTTAAGACACTGTGGTGAACAATTCCTTCATACTTTTTCGCAATTGCAGTAATAAAGTGTGTTTAGTTTAAAATTTAAAGTGACAGTAACGGTTTTATTTTAAAACGTTTTTTATGCCTGTTTAACATGTCTGAACTACCAGATAGATTGTGTTCTGACTGTGGGGAAACCAAGGTTCCTTCTCATTTAACTATATGTATTTTATGTCATAAAAAAAAAAAAAATTTAGTAAAAATGATGCCCAGATGATTCCTCAAGTGAGGGGAGTAAGCATGGTACTGCATCATCCCCTCCTTCGTCTACACCAGTCTTGCCCATACAGGAGGCCCCTAGTACATCTAGTGCGCCAATACTCCTTACTATGCAACATTTAACGGCTGTAATGGATAATTCTATCAAAAACATTTTAGCCAATATGCCCACTTATCAGCGAAAGCGCGACTGCTCTGTTTTAGTAAATTCTGTAGAGCATGAGAACGCTGATGATATGGTTTTCTCCAACATAGGTGTGTCCGGTCCACGGCGTCATCCTTACTTGTGGGATATTCTCTTCCCCAACAGGAAATGGCAAAGAGCCCAGCAAAGCTGGTCACATGATCCCTCCTAGGCTCCGCCTACCCCAGTCATTCTCTTTGCCGTTGTACAGGCAACATCTCCACGGAGATGGCTTAGAGTTTTTTAGTGTTTAACTGTAGTTTTTCATTATTCAATCAAGAGTTTGTTATTTTCAAATAGTGCTGGTACGTACTATTTACTCAGAAACAGAAAAGAGATGAAGAATTCTGTTTGTATGAGGAAAATGATTTTAGCAACCGTAACTAAAATCCATGGCTGTTCCACACAGGACTGTTGAGAGCAATTAACTTCAGTTGGGGGAACAGTTTGCAGTCCCTTGCTGCTTGAGGTATGACACATTCTAACAAGACGATGTAATGCTGGAAGCTGTCATTTTCCCTATGGGATCCGGTAAGCCATGTTTATTACGATTGTAAATAAGGGCTTCACAAGGGCTTATTTAAACTGTAGACTTTTTCTGGGCTAAATCGATTGATTATTAACACATATTTAGCCTTGAGGAATCATTTTATCTGGGTATTTTGATATAATAATATCGGCAGGCACTGTTTTAGACACCTTATTCTTTAGGGGCTTTCCCAAAGCATAGGCAGAGTCTCATTTTCGCGCCGGTGTTGCGCACTTGTTTTTGAGAGGCATGGCATGCAGTCGCATGTGAGAGGAGCTCTGATACTTATAAAAGACTTCTGAAGGCGTCATTTGGTATCGTATTCCCCTTTGGGTTTGGTTGGGTCTCAGCAAAGCAGATACCAGGGACTGTAAAGGGGTTTAAAGCTTAAAACGGCTCCGGTTCCGTTATTTTAAGGGTTAAAGCTTCCAAAATTGGTGTGCAATATTTTCAAGGCTTTAAGACGCTGTGGTGAAAATTTGGTGAATTTTGAACAATTCCTTCATGTTTTTTCGCAATTGCAGTAATAAAGTGTGTTCAGTTTAAAATTTAAAGTGACAGTAACGGTTTTATTTTAAAACGTTTTTTGTACTTTCTGATCAAGTTTATGCCTGTTTAACATGTCTGAACTACCAGATAGACTGTGTTCTGAATGTGGGGAAGCCAGAATTCCTATTCATTTAAATAAATGTGATTTATGTGATAATGACAATGATGCCCAAGATGATTCCTCAAGTGAGGGGAGTAAGCATGGTACTGCATCATTCCCTCCTTCGTCTACACGAGTCTTGCCCACTCAGGAGGCCCCTAGTACATCTAGCGCGCCAATACTCCTTACTATGCAACAATTGACGGCTGTAATGGATAATTCTGTCAAAAACATTTTAGCCAAAATGAACCCTTGTCAGCGTAAGCGTGGCTGCTCTGTTTTAGTTACTGAAGAGCATGACGACGCTGATATTAATATCTCTGAAGGGCCCCTAACCCAATCTGAGGGGGCCAGGGAGGTTTTGTCTGAGGGAGAAATTACTGATTTAGGGAACATTTCTCAGCAGGCTGAATCTGATGTGATTACATTTAAATTTAAATTGGAACATCTCCGCATTTTGCTTAAGGAGGTATTATCCACTCTGGATGATTGTGAAAATTTAGTCATCCCAGAGAAACTATGTAAAATGGACAAGTTCCTAGAGGTGCCGGGGCTCCCAGAAGCTTTTCCTATACCCAAGCGGGTGGCGGACATTGTTAGTAAAGAATGGGAAAGGCCCGGTATTCCTTTCGTCCCTCCCCCCATATTTAAAAAATTGTTTCCTATGGTCGACCCCAGAAAGGACTTATGGCAGTCAGTCCCCAAGGTCGAGGGAGCGGTTTCTACTTTAAACAAACGCACCACTATTCCCATAGAGGATAGTTGTGCTTTCAAAGATCCTATGGATAAAAAATTAGAAGGTTTGCTTAAAAAGATGTTTGTTCAGCAGGGTTACCTTCTACAACCCATTTCATGCATTGTCCCTGTCACTACTGCCGCATATTTCTGGTTTGATGAACTGCTTAAGGTGCTCGATAGTGACTCTCCTCCTTATGAGGAGATTATGGACAGAATCAATGCTCTCAAATTGGCTAATTCTTTCACTCTAGACGCCTCTTTGCAATTGGCTAAGTTAGCGGCTAAGAACTCTGGGTTTGCTATTGTGGCGCGCAGAGCGCTTTGGTTGAAATCTTGGTCGGCTGATGCGTCTTCCAAGAACAAGCTACTAAACATTCCTTTCAAGGGGAAAACGCTGTTTGGTCCTGACTTGAAAGAGATTATCTCTGATATCACTGGGGGTAAGGGCCACGCCCTTCCTCAGGATCGGCCCTTCAAGGCAAAAAATAGACCTAATTTTCGTCCCTTTCGTAAAAGCGGACCAGCCCAAGGTGCTACGTCCTCTAAGCAAGAGGGTAATACTTCTCAGGCCAAGCCAGCTTGGAGACCAATGCAAGGCTGGAACAAGGGAAAGCAGGCCAAGAAACCTGCCACTGCTACCAAGACAGCATGAAATATTGGCCCCCGATCCGGGACCGGATCTGGTGGGGGGCAGACTCTCTCTCTTCGCTCAGGCTTGGGCAAGAGATGTTCTGGATCCTTGGGCGCTAGAAATAGTCTCCCAGGGTTATCTTCTGGAATTCAAGGGACTTCCCCCAAGGGGGAGGTTCCACAGGTCTCAGTTGTCTTCAGACCACATAAAAAGACAGGCGTTCTTACATTGTGTAGAAGACCTGTTAAAAATGGGAGTGATTCATCCTGTTCCATTAAGAGAACAAGGGATGGGGTTCTACTCCAATCTGTTCATAGTTCCCAAAAAAGAGGGAACGTTCAGACCAATCCTAGATCTCAAGATCTTAAACAAATTTCTCAAGGTCCCATCGTTCAAGATGGAAACCATTCGAACTATCCTTCCTTCCATCCAGGAAGGTCAATTCATGACCACGGTGGATTTAAAGGATGCGTATCTACATATTCCTATCCACAAGGAACATCATCGGTTCCTAAGGTTTGCATTCCTGGACAAACATTACCAGTTCGTGGCGCTTCCTTTCGGATTAGCCACTGCTCCAAGGATTTTCACAAAGGTACTAGGGTCCCTTCTAGCGGTGCTAAGACCAAGGGGCATTGCAGTAGTACCTTACCTGGACGACATTCTGATTCAAGCGTCGTCCCTTCCTCAAGCAAAAGCTCACACGGACATTGTCCTGGCCTTTCTCAGATCTCACGGCTGGAAAGTGAACGTGGAAAAGAGTTCTCTATCCCCGTCAACAAGGGTTCCCTTCTTGGGAACAATTATAGACTCCTTAGAAATGAGGATCTTTCTAACAGAGGCCAGAAAAACAAAGCTTCTGGACTCTTGTCGGATACTTCATTCCGTTCCTCTTCCTTCCATAGCTCAGTGCATGGAAGTGATCGGGTTGATGGTGGCGGCGATGGACATAGTTCCTTTTGCGCGCATTCATCTAAGACCATTACAACTGTGCATGCTCAGTCAGTGGAATGGGGACTATACAGACTTGTCTCCGAAGATACAAGTAAATCAGAGAACCAGAGACTCACTCCGTTGGTGGCTGTCCCTGGACAATCTGTCTCAAGGGATGATGTTCCACAGACCAGAGTGGGTCATTGTCACGACCGACGCCAGTCTGATAGGCTGGGGCGCGGTCTGGGGATCCCTGAAAGCTCAGGGTCTTTGGTCTCGGGAAGAATCTCTTCTACCGATAAATATTCTGGAACTGAGAGCGATATTCAATGCTCTCCAGGCCTGGCCCCAGCTTGCGAGGACCAGGTTCATACGGTTTCAATCAGACAACATGACGACTGTTGCGTACATCAACCATCAGGGGGGAACAAGGAGTTCCCTAGCGATGGAAGAAGTAACCAAAATTATTCTTTGGGCGGAGTCTCACTCCTGCCACCTGTCTGCTATCCACATCCCAGGAGTGAAAAATTGGGAAGCGGATTTTCTGAGTCGGCAGACATTGCATCCGGGGGAGTGGGAACTCCATCCGGAAATCTTTGCCCAAGTCACTCACCTGTGGGGCATTCCAGACATGGATCTGATGGCCTCTCGTCAGAACTTCAAAGTTCCTTGCTACGGGGCCAGATCCAGGGATCCCAAGGCGGCTCTAGTGGATGCACTAGTAGCACCTTGGACCTTCAAACTAGCTTATGTGTTCCCGCCATTTCCTCTCATCCCCAGGCTGATAGCCAGGATCAAGCAGGAGAGGGCGTCGGTGATCTTGATAGCTCCTGCGTGGCCACGCAGGACTTGGTATGCAGATCTGGTGAATATGTCATCGGCTCCACCTTGGAAGCTACCTTTTGAGACGAGACCTTCTTGTTCAGGGTCCGTTCGAACATCCGAATCTGGTTTCACTCCAGCTGACTGCTTGGAGATTGAACGCTTGATTTTATCGAAGCGAGGATTCTCAGATTCTGTTATCAATACTCTTGTTCAGGCCAGAAAGCCTGTGACTAGAAAGATTTACCACAAAATTTGGAAAAAATATATCTGTTGGTGTGAATCTAAAGGATTCCCTTGGGACAAGGTTAAGATTCCTAGGATTCTATCCTTCCTTCAAGAAGGATTGGAAAAAGGATTATCTGCAAGTTCCCTGAAGGGACAGATTTCTGCCTTGTCGGTATTACTTCACAAAAAGCTGGCAGCTGTGCCAGATGTTCAAGCCTTTGTTCAGGCTCTGGTTAGAATCAAGCCTGTTTACAAACCTTTGACTCCTCCTTGGAGTCTCAATTTAGTTCTTTCAGTTCTTCAGGGGGTTCCGTTTGAACCCTTACATTCCGTTGATATTAAGTTATTATCTTGGAAAGTTTTGTTTTTAGTTGCGATTTCTTCTGCTAGAAGAGTCTCAGAATTATCTGCTCTGCAGTGTTCTCCTCCTTATCTGGTGTTCCATGCAGATAAGGTGGTTTTACGTACTAAACCTGGTTTTCTTCCAAAAGTTGTTTCTAACAAAAACATTAACCAGGAGATTATCGTACCTTCTCTGTGTCCAAAACCAGTTTCAAAGAAGGAACGTTTGTTGCACAATTTGGATGTTGTTCGCGCTCTAAAATTCTATTTAGATGCTACAAAGGATTTTAGACAAACATCTTCCTTGTTTGTTGTTTATTCAGGTAAAAGGAGAGGTCAAAAAGCAACTTCTACCTCTCTCTCTTTTTGGATTAAAAGCATCATCAGATTGGCTTACGAGACTGCCGGACGGCAGCCTCCCGAAAGAATCACAGCTCATTCCACTAGGGCTGTGGCTTCCACATGGGCCTTCAAGAACGAGGCTTCTGTTGATCAGATATGTAGGGCAGCGACTTGGTCTTCACTGCACACTTTTACCAAATTTTACAAGTTTGATACTTTTGCTTCTTCTGAGGCTATTTTTGGGAGAAAGGTTTTGCAAGCCGTGGTGCCTTCCATTTAGGTGACCTGATTTGCTCCCTCCCTTCATCCGTGTCCTAAAGCTTTGGTATTGGTTCCCACAAGTAAGGATGACGCCGTGGACCGGACACACCTATGTTGGAGAAAACAGAATTTATGTTTACCTGATAAATTTCTTTCTCCAACGGTGTGTCCGGTCCACGGCCCGCCCTGGTTTTTTTTAATCAGGTCTGATATTTTATTTTCTTTAACTACAGTCACCACGGTACCATATGGTTTCTCCTATGCAAATATTCCTCCTTAACGTCGGTCGAATGACTGGGGTAGGCGGAGCCTAGGAGGGATCATGTGACCAGCTTTGCTGGGCTCTTTGCCATTTCCTGTTGGGGAAGAGAATATCCCACAAGTAAGGATGACGCCGTGGACCGGACACACCGTTGGAGAAAGAAATTTATCAGGTAAACATAAATTCTGTTTCTGAAGGGCCCCTACACCAGTCTGAGGGGGCCAGGGAGGTTTTGTCTGAGGGAGAAATTTCAGATTCAGGAAACATTTCTCAACAAGCTGAACCTGATGTGATTACTTTTAAATTTAAGTTGGAACATCTCCGCGCTCTGCTTAAGGAGGTGTTATCCAATTTGGATGATTGTGATTATCTGGTCATTCCAGAACCACTATGTAAAATGGAAAAGTTCTTAGAGGCCCCGGGGCCCCCCGAAGCTTTTCCTATATCCAAGCGGGTGGCGTACATTGTTAGTAAAGAATGGGACAGGCCCGGTATACCTTTAGTACCTCCCCCCATATTTAAGGGCCAAGTTCATACATCAACCATCAGGGGGGAACAAGGAGTTCCCTAGCGATGGAAGAAGTGACCAAAATCATTCTATGGGCGGAGTCTCACTCCTGCCACCTGTCTGCTATCCACATCCCAGGAGTGGAAAATTGGGAAGCGGATTTTCTGAGTCGTCAGACATTGCATCCGGGGGAGTGGGAACTCCATCCGGAAATCTTTGCCCAAGTCACTCAACCGTGGGGCATTCCAGACATGGATCTGATGGCCTCTCGTCAGAACTTCAGAGTTCCTTACTACGGGTACAGATCCAGGGATCCCAAGGCGGCTCTAGTGGATGCACTAGTAGCACCTTGGACCTTCAAACTAGCTTATGTGTTCCCGCCGTTTCCTCTCATCCCCAGGCTGGTAGCCAGGATCAATCAGGAGAGGGCGTCGGTTATTTTGATAGCTCCTGCGTGGCCACGCAGGACTTGGTATGCAGATCTGGTGAATATGTCATCGGCTCCACCATGGAAGCTACCTTTGAGACGAGACCTTCTTGTTCTAGGTCCGTTCGACCCACTCCAGCTGACTGCTTGGAGATTGAACGCTTGATCTTATCAAAGCGAGGGTTCTCAGATTCTGTTATTAATACTCTTGTTCAGGCCTGAAAGCCTGTAACCAGAAAAATTACCACATAATTTGGTATATCTGTTGGTGTGAATCTGCAGGATTCCCTTGGGACAAGGTTAAGATTCCTAAGAGTCTATCCTTCCTTCGAGAAGGATTGGAAAAAGGATTATCTGCAAGTTCCTTGATGGGACAGATTTCTGCCTTGTCTGTGTTACTTCACAAAAAGCTGGCAGCTGTGCCAGATGTTCTAGCCTTTGTTCAGGCTCTGGTTAGAATCAAGCCTGTTTACAAAATTTTGACTCCTCCTTGGAGTCTCAACCTAGTTCTTTCAGTTCTTCAGGGGGTTCCGTTTGAACCCTTACATTCCGTTGATATTAAGTTATTATCTTGGAAAGTTTTGTTTTTGGTTGCAATTTCTTCTGCTAGAAGAGTTTCAGAATTATCTGCTCTGCAGTGTTCTTCTCCTTATCTGGTGTTCCATGCAGATAAGGTGGTTTTGCGTACTAAACCTGGTTTTCTTCCAAAAGTTGTTTCTAACAAAAACATTAACCAGGAGATAGTTGTGCCTTCTTTGTGTCCTAATCCAGTTTCAAAGAAGGAACGTTTGTTGCACAACTTGGATGTAGTTCGTGCTCTCAAATTTTACTTAGCAGCTACTAAGGATTTCAGACAAACTTCGTCTTTGTTTGTTGTTTATTCTGGTAAACGGAGAGGTCAAAAAAGCAACTTCTACCTCTCTCTCCTTCTGGATTAAAAGCATTATCCGATTGGCTTATGAGACTGCCGGACGGCAGCCTCCTGAAAGAATCACAGCTCACTCCACTAGGGCTGTGGCTTCCACATGGGCCTTCAAGAACGAGGCTTCTGTTGATCAGATATGTAAGGCAGCGACTTGGTCTTCACTGCACACTTTTTCTAAATTTTACAAATTTGATACTTTTGCTTCTTCTGAGGCTATTTTTTGGGAGAAAGGTTTTGCAAGCCGTGGTGCCTTCCATTTAGGTGACCTGATTTGCTCCCTCCCTTCATCCGTGTCCTAAAGCTTTGGTATTGGTTCCCACAAGTAAGGATGACGCCGTGGACCGGACACACCTATGTTGGAGAAAACAGAATTTATGTTTACCTGATAAATTACTTTCTCCAACGGTGTGTCCGGTCCACGGCCCGCCCTGGTTTTTTTAATCAGGTCTGATAATTTATTTTCTTTAACTACAGTCACCACGGTAACATATGGTTTCTCCTATGCAAATATTCCTCCTTAACGTCGGTCGAATGACTGGGGTAGGCGGAGCCTAGGAGGGATCATGTGACCAGCTTTGCTGGGCTCTTTGCCATTTCCTGTTGGGGAAGAGAATATCCCACAAGTAAGGATGACGCCGTGGACCGGACACACCGTTGGAGAAAGTAATTTATCAGGTAAACATAAATTCTGTTTTTCTGAGGCTGACTGCGTGGAGATTGAACGCTTAGTCTTAGCCAAGAGAGGTTTTTCTGAGAGGGTTATTGACACTCTCATTCAAGCTTGTAAGCCTGTTACTCGACGCATCTATCATAAGGTGTGGAGACCTTACTTATTCTGTTGTGAAGAGCTTTGTTTAGCCTGGCATAAAGTTAAGGCTGCCAGGATTCTTTCCTTTCTCCAGGAGGGTCTGCAGAAGGCCTTTCTGCCAGTTCGACGAGGGGACAGATTTCAGCCCTTTCTGTTTTGCTGCACAAGAGGCTTGCAGAGCTCCCTGATGTGCAATCTTTTGTTAAGGCTCTGATTAGGATCAGACCTGTGTTTAGATCCAACGCTCCACCTTGGAGTTTGAATCTTGTTAAGTTTTTGCAACAGGCTCAGTGTAAGCCTATGCATTCGGTTGACATTAAATTGTTGTCCTGGAAGGTTCTTTTTGGCTATGGCGTCGGCACGCAGAGTTTCTGAAATGGCTGCCTTGCAATGTGAGCCTCCTTATCTTGTGTTCCACACTGATAAGGCTGTCCTTCGAACCTGCTTGGATTTTCTACCTAAGGTGGTGTCTGATCGTAACATCAATCAGGAGATTGTGGTTCTTTTCCTATGTCCTAATCCTTCTTCGAAGGAACGTTTACTTCATAAATTGGATGTGGTTCGAGCTTTGAAGTTTTATCTTCAAGCTACTAAGGAATTTAGACAAACTTCTACCTTGTTTGTTATCTATTCTGGGAAGCGTAAGGGTCTGAAGGCTTCTTCGACTTCCTTATATTTTTGGTTGAGGAGTGTTATACGCTTAGCTTACGAGTCAGCGGGACTTAAACCTCCTCAGAGGGTTACGGCTCATTCCACTAGAGCGGTGGCTTCCTCTTGGGTCTTTAAAAACGAGGCCTCTATGGATCAGATTTGTATACGGCTACCTTGTCCTCCTTACATACTTTTTTAAAATTCTACAAATTTGACATTTTTGCTTCGGCTGTGGTGCCCTCAGGTTAGGGTCCGCTTTTGCTTTACCCCTCCCGTTAACATTCAGTGTCCTCTAGAGCTTGGGTATAGTTTTCACAACAGTAAGGAATGATGCAGTGGACTCTACTTATATTAAGAAGGAAAATTATGCTTACCTGATCATTTTAATTTCCTTCTGTATAGGGAGAGGCCATGGCCCCCGTCTGTATTTCCCCGATGGGCGGACCTACATTTGTTTTTCTCTTCCGGCACTATTTATACCCTGATATTTCTCCTACTCTTCTTTGTTCCCTTGGCAGAATGACTGGGATATGAGGGAAGTGGGGGGATTATTTAAGCCTTTGGCTGGGGTGTCTTTGCCTCCTCCTGGTGGCTAGGTTCAGTATTTCCCAAAAGTAAGGAATGATGCCGTGGACTCTCCTCATACAGAAGGAAATTTAAATGATCAGGTAAGCATAATTTTTGTTTTTTTTTGCAAAATTTAAATCTAAAATTACACGCTCTGCATTTTAAAGGACAAGACAGTGTACTCCTGAGGATTTGTAGGCAGCTTCCTGCATAGGAGATCTTGTAACCATTTAATTTAGTGACTGAAGAAGAAACCACAAGCAGCTTAGAAATCTTCAGGAGCACACCCCTATATACTAAAATAGCTTAGGAAATATGGCTTGATAGATATCTATGCACAAAACAACGATTTAACTCTTTGATTGCTCAGAACATGCAGAGCAGTGATTTGTCCCTTGCTGTAACATGTCTTAGTCAACCAAGCACATTATGTTGCCACTGTAAGTGCTGAAAGTAAGTATAGGGATGGGTAGAAGGAGAGAAAACATGCGGATTTTAAACAGCATCTGAGCAGAAATGACTTAGTTGTGTCAGTGCACACCATGGAGGGGAGAGGTGAGGCTGTTAGCCTTGCACTTATCTGACAAAGAGAGCATGATCTAACATGGGTGCCATGCCACTCTAGCATCCAGTATTTGTTAAACCCTTCTTTTAAAAAATTGCAAGTGTTTTGCAGCAGGGGCTGGAATAGATAAATCTCTCTTCCATGTTCCTTTATTTTATTTATTTAATGAGATATAATGGATTTATGGCCTCACCCCTAACCATGTTAGTGCACACAGTTTACCTTCATTAATGAGTTGAACATAAAATTTACCTTCAATCAATGAGTTGAGATGTGAAAAAAATATTACCTGTACATGACTTAATTTTATTACAAAAGTATTCTTGGCTTATTTTAGAAATCGGCGGAGTAAGAAATAGAGACTGGAGAGACTAAATAAGCATGAAAAGGTAGAATTTTGGAGGTGGAAGAAGGATGAATATAATAATGGGGGTAGACTAAATAGCTACTGGAGTAGGTAGAGGCCTTCCCTGAAGTCTGTGGGCCGTATTTTAGTCATAGACATACCCCTCCTGTACGAGTCTGTTTAAATTCTGCATTGTTGTTTTTTGTTCTGCATAGTATATATATATATATATATATATATATATATATATATATATATATATATATATATATATATATATATATATATATATATATATATATATATATTTCATGGTTTAACAAGAAAGAGAAAATCCTGGAAAAAATAGATACCAGGATAAAAGACAGGGAAATCAGCACTCTTTTAAAAAAAGTTTTATTAAGCTCAAAAAATATAATAAGGTGTATCCAAAATGGAAGCTATAGTGGTTTCAAGAGAGATCAATCTCTGACACTTGAATCCTAGGACAAAATTATCTTAGGAATATACTTAGCAATAGGTAAATACACAAATGACCAAGTAGTGTGTGTAATAGAAACATAAAACATAATAATTAACAAACCTGACCGGTCAGGGGTGAGTGTTCAAGCATGAACAGGATATATTAATAAAAGACGTTACTTCTATATAATATTAGACAAGGGTATCTCATTGTACTCAACGCTATAAGTGCAGTATATGTCTTGGGAAACTATAGTCAGACTGCTACTTTTTACTGCAGTCGGCACCTTGTAGAAATATAAGGCAATCTGCCGAGCAGATATCAAATTGTGAACAAGAAAGTTTCTGACTATGTGCCTCAAGATATAGTACAAGTATATGTAATACAGATTTGAGCAAAAGCAATGTGATAATTGTACAAAGTATTACTGAGATATATTAGTGAGGAACAATTATCAAACTACTACACCCTGCTGCGTACGGCACCTTATCAAATAAGGCTTAATGCCGGGCAGGTATAGTGATGGGATCTAAGTAGTTACTGATAATGTGCCTCAAAATATTTACATATGTCTGTAAATAAGCAAGCAAGCAAGCATCAAAAAGCAGAGATAAAATATACTCAGCAATGATTAGTAATAAGCAAGTAGTAGCGTGATGTTTGAAAAGTCATTGCAGAGGTCCTTAGCTTAAGGTCATATATGCATAAGATGGAAAAGTCATGAAAAGATGACAAGCATTGTGCAAAATGTAGAGTTGCAGATCAAGTATGCAAGATGTTAGTATGCCGTGAGCGATAGATAGAAATCACAAACTCTTATATGTAGAGTGGCTTCTGTTTACACCCTCTCTGCAGGGTAACGATATCCAAGTCGAACATCAGTTTGCCTATTTGTCAGGCCAAGTTATAACAACATACGACCTGTCTCCTGTCAAGTCCTCAGACTGATGCTTGCTGTATAATCATCAGTGGTTTTCCCGGGACCTCCAAACTTTTCCTGGATGCGATGCTTGTTGTGTCTCCGTTCAGTGGCGTTCACACTGACCACATGCACCGTGTCGGCTCGTCCAATGCCGACGCGCGTTTCGCCAGTTGGGTGTGTCGGGCTTCGTCAGGGCGTGATGACGTAGGGAGCGTCTCATCTCCCTTTTAAGCTTCCTAGGTTGCACGCTCCTTCTTTCCAAATTTCTTAGGAACCAATCATATTTAGAGAGAATAAATGCATAAATACTTAACTCTCTATAGCTTACATGATTGTGATGCAAACCTGTCAAAACCGGGCTAGTAAGCCCAAATAGAAAAAAAAAAAAGTATTCTTGGCTTATTTTAGAAATCGGCGGAGTAAGAAATAGAGACTGGAGAGACTAAATAAGCATGAAAAGGTAGAATTTTGGAGGTGGAAGAAGGATGAATATAATAATGGGGGTAGACTAAATAGCTACTGGAGTAGGTAGAGGCCTTCCCTGAAGTCTGTGGGCCGTATTTTAGTCATAGACATACCCCTCCTGTACGAGTCTGCTTAAATTCTGCATTGTTGATTTTTGTTCTGCATAGTATATTTTTATATATATATATATATATATATATATATATATATATATATATATATATATATTTTATTTTTTTTAATAACCTATAATGTGTCTGCTTTATATCAGAAGTGGTTATTCTGTTTAGATCTTGACCTCTAATTTTAATCTTTTGAAGTTTTTCTCTTTGAGAGGGGTTAATAATAGGGATGGATCTATATAATGTTATGTAATTCTATCACTTTTACAACACATTCACAATTATCAATTCTCCTTTTTGCAGCTGTGTCTATTGTTCAGGCAATTCCAATTTTTAATGAAACTGGGAAATTCAGCTTCCAACTTCCTTTTCCCCTTGAAGTGACTGTTGGCTTTCCTGTATTTCTTGTGATCTACCTACCGCTCCAATTATTGGGTAAGTTTTAAAATTCCATAATGCTTTGTACTAGCACTGAATATGTTAATTTATATCATCCTGGTTCATCCCCAGTGGGTTAACTTTCCACAAAGAGAGTTGTACATTCTTACTTTAGAGGACAGATCAGCTGATTATTTTTGCAGAAGTAGTGAGCCAAAGGGATTTGCACCCTGTAGTTGATTTTGGATAGATCTGGAGACATTAGAAGCTTCCAGGGTAGTAGTTGGTTAGTGTCTCTCCCTTCATAGCACGTTGAGTCATTAAAGGGACATTATACTCAAAAAGGTCTCTCTTTCTCCAACATAGGTGTGTCCGGTCCACGGCGTCATCCTTACTTGTGGGATATTCTCCTCCCCAACAGGAAATGGCAAAGAGCCCAGGAAAGCTGGCCATATAGTCCCTCCCAGGCTCCGCCTACCCCAGTCATTCTCTTTGCCGTTGCACAGGCAACATCTCCACGGAGATGGCTAAGAGTTTTTTTTGGTGTTTAAATGTAGTTTTATTCTTCAATCAAGAGTTTGTTATTTTAAAATAGTGCTGGTATGTACTATTTACTCTGAAACAGAAAAGAGATGAAGATTTCTGTTTGTAAGAGGAAAATGATTTTAGCAACCGTTACTAAAATCGATGGCTGTTTCCACACAGGACTGTTGAGATGAATTAACTTCAGTTGGGGGAAACAGTGAGCAGACTTTTGCTGCTTGAGGTATGACACATTTCTAACAAGACTTGGTAATGCTGGAAGCTGTCATTTTCCCTATGGGAACCGGTAAGCCATTTTCTTAGTTTAGTATAAGAATAAAGGGCTTCATTAGGGCTTAAAAAACTGGTAGACATTTTTCTGGGCTAAAACGATTACTTTACTAAGCATATTTGGCAGATTATAACTATTAATAGTTATTATAATCTTGGGGATTGTTTTAAAAAAACGGCAAGCACTGTATTGGACACCTTTTTCACTGGGGGCCTTTTCTAGTCATAGGCAGAGCCTCATTTTCGCGCCACTAATGCGCAGTTGTTTTTGGAAAGCAAGGCATGCAGATGCATGTGTGAGGAGCTAAGAACCACTGAAAAAGCTTATAGAAGGCATCATTTGGTATCGTATTCCCCTCTGGGCTTGGTTGGGTCTCAGCAAAGCAGATACCTGGGACTGTATAGGGGTTAAATGTAAAAACGGCTCCGGTTCCGTTATTTTAAGGGTTAAAGCTTTCAAATTTGGTGTGCAATACTTTTAAGGCTTTAAGATACTGTGGTGAAATTTTGGTGAATTTTGAACAATTCCTTCATACTTTTTCACATATTCAGTAATAAAGTGTGTTCAGTTTAAAATTTAAAGTGACAGTAACGGTTTTATTGTAAAACGTTTTTTGTGCTTTGTTGAAAAGTTTAAGCCTGTTTAACATGTCTGAACCATCAGATAACGATGTTCTATATGTATGAAAGCCAAGGTTTCTCCCCATTTAAATATATGTGATAATTGTGTCATAGTGTCCAAACAAAGTAGGGACAATAATGCTATAGATAATGATATTGCCCATGATGATTCCTTAAATGAGGGGAGTAAGCATGGTACTGCATCATCCCCTTTTGTGTCTACACCAGTTTTGCCCACACAAGAGGCCCCTAGTACATCTAGTGCGCCAATACTTATTACCATGCAACAATTAACGGCTGTAATGGATAATTCTATTGCAAACATTTTATCCAAAATGCCTACTTATCAGAGAAAGCGCGATTGCTCTGTTTTAAACACTGAAGAGCAAGAGGACGCTGATGATAACTGTTCTGACATGCCCTCACACCGATCTGAAGGGGCCAGGAGGGAGGTTTTGTCTGAGGGAGAAATTTCAGATTCAGGGAAAATTTCTCAACAAGCTGAACCTGATGTTGTAACATTTAAATTTAAATTAGAACATCTCCACGCACTACTTAAGGAGGTATTATCTACTCTGGATGATTGTGACAATTTGGTCATTCCAAAGAAATTATGTAAGATGGACAAGTTCCTAGAGGTTCCGGTGTCCCCTGATGCTTTTCCTATACCCAAGCGGGTGGCGGACATAGTAAATAAGGAGTGGGAAAGGCCCGGCATACCTTTTGTTCCTCCCCCTATATTTAAGAAATTATTTCCTATAGTCGACCCCAGAAAGGACTTATGGCAGACAGTCCCCAAGGTCGAGGGGGCGGTTTCTACTCTAAACAAACGCACTACTATTCCTATAGAAGATAGTTGTGTTTTCAAGATCCTATGGATAAAAAGTTAGAGGGTTTGCTTAAAAAGATGTTTGTTCAGCAAGGTTACCTTCTACAACCAATTTCATGCATTGTTCCTGTCACTACAGCTGCGTGTTTCTGGTTCGAAGAACTAGAAAAGTCGCTCAATAAAGAATCTTCGTATGAGGAGGTTATGGACAGAGTTCAAGCACTTAAATTGGCTAACTCTTTTATTTTAGATGCCGCTTTGCAATTAGCTAGATTAGCGGCGAATAATTCAGGGTTTGCTATAGTGGCGCGCAGAGCGCTTTGGCTAAAGTCTTGGTCAGCGGATGTGTCCTCCAAGACCAAATTGCTTAACATCCCTTTCAAGGGTAAAACACTGTTTTGGCCCTGACTTGAAAGAGATTATTTCAGACATCACTAGGGGAAAGGGCCACGCCCTTCCTCAGGATAGGTCTTTTAAGGCTAAAAATAAGCCAAATTTTCGTCCCTTTCGCAGAAACGGACCAGCCTCAAATTCTACACCCTCTAAGTAAGAGGGTAATACTTCTCAAACCAAGACAGCCTGGAGACCGATGCAAGGCTGGAACAAGGGTAAGCAGGCCAAGAAACCTGCCACTGCTACCAAAACAGCATGAAGTGTTGGCCCCCGATCCGGGACCGGATCTGGTGGGGGGCAGACTTTCTCTCTTTGCTCAGGCTTGGGCAAGAGATACTCAGGATCCTTGGGCGCTAGAAATAGTTTCTCAAGGTTATCTCCTGGAATTCAGGGAACTACCCCCAAGGGGAAGGTTCCACAGGTCTCAATTATCTTCGAACCAAATAAAAAGACAGGCATTCTTACATTGTGTAGAAGACCTGTCAAGAATGGGAGTGATTAGACCAATTTTAGATCTCAAGATTCTAAACAAGTTTCTAAGGGTTTCATCGTTCAAAATGGAAACCATTCGAACGATCCTTCCTACCATCCAGGAAGGTCAATTCATGACCACGGTGGATTTAAAGGATGCGTACCTACATATTCCTATCCACAAGGAACATCTTCGGTTCCTAAGGTTCGCCTTTCTGGACAAGCATTACCAGTTTGTGGCACTTCCATTTGGATTAGCCACTGCTCCAAGGATTTTCACAAAGGTACTAGGGTCCCTTCTAGCGGTGCTAAGACCAAGGGGCATTGCAGTAGTACCTTACTTGGACGACATCCTGATTCAAGTGTCGTCTCTGTCAAAAGCAAGGGCTCATACGGACATTGTCCTAGCCTTTCTCAGATCTCACAGGTGGAAAGTGAACATAGAAAAAAGTTCTCTGTCCCCGTCAACAAGAGTTCCCTTCTTGGGAACAATAATAGTTTCCTTAGAAATGAAGATTTTTCTGACAGAGGCCAGAAAATCAAACTTCTAAGCTCTTGTCAGGTACTTCATTCTGTTCTTCTTCCTTCCATAGCGCAGTGCATGGAAGTAATAGGTTTGATGGTTGCGGCAATGGACATAGTTCCTTTTGCACGAATTCATCTAAGACCATTACAACTGTGCATGCTCAGACAGTGGAATGGGGATTATACAGACTTGTCTCCGACGATCCAAGTAGATCAAAGGACCAGAGATTCACTCCGTTGGTGGCTGACCCTGGACAACCTGTCACAGGGAATGAGCTTCCGCAGACCAGAGTGGGTCATTGTCACGACCGACGCCAGTCTGGTGGGCTGGGGCGCGGTCTGGGAACCCCTGAAAGCTCAGGGTCTATGGTCTCGGGAAGACTCTCTTCTCCCGATAAACGTTCTGGAACTGAGAGCGATATTCAATGCTCTCAAGGCTTGGCCTCGACTAGCAAAGGCCAAATTCATAAGGTGTCAATCAGACAACATGACGACTGTTGCATATATCAACCATCAGGGGGGAACAAGGAGTTCCCTGGTGATGGAGGAGCATCCGGGGGAGTGGGAACTCCATCCGGAAATCTTTGCCCAAATAACTCAATTATGGGGCATTCCAGACATGGATCTGATGGCCTCTCGTCAGAACTTCAAGGTCCCTTGTTACGGGTCCAAATCCAGGGATCCCAAGGCGACTCTAGTGGATACAATAGTAGCACCTTGGATCTTCAACCTAGCTTATGTATTCCCACCGTTTCCTCTCATTCCCAGGCTGGTAGCCAGGATCAATCAGGAGAGGGCTTCGGTGATCTTGATAGTTCCTGCGTGGCCACGCAGGACTTGGTATGCAGACCTGGTGAATATGTCATCGGCTCCACCATGGAAGCTACCTTTGAGACAGGACCTTCTTGTTCAGGGTCCATTCGAACATCCGAATCTGGTTTCCCTCCAACTGACTGCTTGGAGATTGAACGCTTGATTCTATTAAAGCGTGGGTTTTCAGATTCTGTAATAGATACTCTTATTCAGGCTAGAAAGCCTGTAACTAGAACAATTTACCATAAAATATGGAAAAAATATATCTGTTGGTGTGAATCTAAAGGATTCCCATGGAACAAGATAAAAATTCCTAAGATTCTTTCCTTTCTACAAGAAGGTTTGGAGAAAGGATTATCTGCAAGTTCTCTGAAGGGACAGATCTCTGCTTTATCTGTTTTACTTCACAAAAGGCTGGCAGCTGTGCCAGACGTTTAAGCGTTTGTTCAGGCTCTGGTTAGAATCAAGCCTGTTTACAGACCTTTGACTCCTCCCTGGAGTCTTAATCTAGTTCTTTCAGTTCTTCAAGGGGTTCCGTTGGAACCCTTACATTCCGTAGATATTAAGTTATTATCGTGGAAAGTTTTTTTTTTTGGTTGCAATTTCTTCTGCTAGAAGAGTTTCTGAGTTATCTGCTCTGCAGTGTTCTCCGCCCTATCTGGTCCATGCAGATAAGGTGGTTTTGCGTACTGAGCCTGGTTTTCTTCCGAAGGTTGTTTCCAACAAAAATATTAACCAGGAGATAGTTGTACCTTCTTTGTGTCCGAATCCAGTTTCAGAGAAGGAACGTTTGTTACACAATTTGGACGTAGTCCGTGCTCTAAAATTCTATTTAGAGGTTACTGAAGGTTTCAGACAAACATCTTCTTCGTTTGTTGTTTATTCTGGTAAAAGGAGAGGTAAAAAAGCAACTTCTACCTCTCTTTCCTTTTGGCTTAAAAGCATCAGATTGGCTTTTGAGACTGCCGGACGGCAGCCTCCTGAAAGTATCACAGCTCACTCCACTAGGGCTGTGGCTTCCACATGGGCCTTCAAGAATGAGGCTCCTGTTGACCAGATATGTAAGGCAGCGACTTGGTCTTCACTGCACTCTTTTGCCAAATTTTACAAATTTTATACTTTTGCTTCTTCGGAGGCTATTTTTGGGAGAAAGGTTTTGCAAGCCGTGGTGCCTTCCGTTTAGGTGACCTGATTTGCTCCCTCCCTTCATCCGTGTCCTAAAGCTTTGGTATTGGTTCCCACAAGTAAGGATGACGCCGTGGACCGGACACACCTATGTTGGAGAAAACAGAATTTATGCTTACCTGATAAATTACTTTCTCCAACGGTGTGTCCGGTCCACGGCCCGCCCTGGTTTTTTAATCAGGTCTGATGAATTATTTTCTCTAACTACAGTCACCACGTTACCATATGGTTTCTCCTATATATATTTCCTCCTGTCCGTCGGTCGAATGACTGGGGTAGGCGGAGCCTGGGAGGGACTATATGGCCAGCTTTGCTGGGCTCTTTGCCATTTCCTGTTGGGGAGGAGAATATCCCACAAGTAAGGATGACGCCGTGGACCGGACACACCGTTGGAGAAAGTAATTTATCAGGTAAGCATAAATTCTGTTTTCTCTCTTGTCCTAAATCTGATTCTGTTAAAAATTAAATTGACACTATGGGAAAAAAAATCTTTCCATCTCAACCTTGAAAACAAATCTCTCCAATCCTTAAAAAAAAAAAAAAAAAAAAAATCTCCCCCCCCCCACCCACCACCACCACCACTACTACAAACTAACGGACAATCTACTTATTATTTTATGACCCCAAGGCAGAACATGAGGTGACCTGAGATGTCCTTTTAGAAAAATTAAGCATATCTCTAAAACAGCTCTTTTCTTTAACAGCAAATGTTCTGATACGTTACCTCTCTCATTAACGTCACCACAAGACTCTGCTGTGGGACCCTTGCTTTTTTCTATCTAATCATCCTCACTTGAAAAACTTATCTTCCTTCGGGTGTCACTACCACTTGGATGCTGATGATACCTTTTCATGTTATTTAACTCTATAGATTGTTGGTTTTCTAAATTGCTCTAAGTTTTAACTTACGTTTCCCCTTTTCTATCTTTTTTGCTGGTGACAATTAGGCACAGATATAAAACAGGCAATAAAAACATAATTTATGTAAGAATTTACCTGATGAATTCATTTCTCTTGCTAGGGGTATCCAGTCCACGGATTCATCCTTTACTTGTGGGATATTCTCATTCCCTACAGGAAGTGGCAAAGAGAACACACAGCAAAGCTGTCCATATAGCTCCCCCCTTAGCTCCACCCCCCAGTCATTCTCTTTGCCGGCTCTAAGCACTAGGGTCTCTCTACGGGAGGGTAAAGTGAATGTGGTGTTAGAATTGTAGTTTCTTTCATGTAATTAGCAAGAGTCCATGAGCTAGTGACGTATGGGATATACATTCCTACCAGGAGGGGCAAAGTTTCCCAAACCTTAAAATGCCTATAAATACACCCCTCACCACACCCACAATTCAGTTTTACAAACTTTGCCTCCGATGGAGGTGGTGAAGTAAGTTTGTGCTAGATTCTACGTTGATATGCGCTCCGCAGCAAGTTGGAGCCCGGTTTTCCTCTCAGCGTGCAGTGAATGTCAGAGGGATGTGAGGAGAGTATTGCCTATTTGAATGCAGTGATCTCCTTCTACGGGGTCTATTTCATAGGTTCTCTGTTATCGGTCGTAGAGATTCATCTCTTACCTCCCTTTTCAGATCGACGATATACTCTTATATATACCATTACCTCTGCTGATTCTCGTTTCAGTACTGGTTTGGCTTTCTACAAACATGTAGATGAGTGTCCTGGGGTAAGTAAATCTTATTTTCTGTGACACTCTAAGCTATGGTTGGGCACTTTGTTTATAAAGTTCTAAATATATGTATTCAAACATTTATTTGCCTTGACTCAGAATGTTCAACTTTCCTTATTTTTCAGACAATCAGTTTCATATTTGGGATAATGCATTTGAATTAATCATTTTTTCTTACCTTTCAAAAATTTGACTCTTTTTTCCCTGTGGGCTGTTAGGCTCGCGGGGGCTGAAAATGCTTCATTTTATTGCGTCATTCTTGGCGCGGATTTTTTTGGCGCAAAAATTCTTTTCCGTTTCCGGCGTCATACGTGTCGCCGGAAGTTGCGTCATTTTTTTGACGTTATTTTGCGCCAAAAATGTCGGCGTTCCGGATGTGGCGTCATTTTTGGCGCCAAATAATGTGGGCGTCTTGTTTGGCGCTAAAAAAATATGGGCGTCGCTTTTGTCTCCACATTATTTAAGTCTCATTATTTATTGCTTCTGGTTGCTAGAAGCTTGTTCACTGGCATTTTTTTTCCCATTCCTGAAACTGTCATTTAAGGATTTTGTTCAATTTTGCTTTATATGTTGTTTTTTCTATTACATATTGCAAGATGTTCCACGTTGCAACTGAGTCAGAAGATACTTTAGGAAAATCACTGCCGGGACTGGAGCTACCAAGCTAAGTGTATCTGCTATAAATTTTTGGTATCTGTTTCTCCAGCTGTTGTTTGTATTGCATGTCATGACAAACTTATTAATGCAGATAAAATTTCCTTTAGTACTGTTATATTACCTGTTGCTGTTCCGTCAACATCTAAATTTCAGAGTGTTCCTGATAAACATGAGATTTTATTTTTTAAATCCATTTAGAAGGCTATGTCTGTTATTTCTCCTTCTAGTTTACATAAAAGTCCTTTAAAACTTCTCTTTTTTTCAGATGAATTTTTAAATGAACATCATCATTCTGATACTGATAATGGTTCTTCTGGTTCAGAGGTTTCTGTCTCAGAGGTTGATGCTGATAAATCTTTGTATTTGTTCAAGATGGAATTTATTCGTTCTTTATTTTAAAGAAGTATTAATTGCTTTAGATATAGAGGATTCTGGTCCTCTTGATACTGAATCCAGACGTTTAAATAGGGTTTTTAAATCTCCTGTAGTTATTCCAGAAGTGTTTAATCTCCCTGATGTTTTTTCTGAAGTAATTTCCAGGGAATGGAATAATTTGGGTAATTCTTTTACTCCTTCTAAACGTTTAAGCAATTATATCCTGTGCCATCTGACAGATTAGAGTGTTTTGGGACAAAATCCCTAAGGTTTGGGGCTGTCTCTATTCCTGCTAAAATGTACTACTATTTCTACGGCAGATAGTACTAAATTTAAGGATCCTTTAGATAAGAAAATTGAATCCTTTCTAAGAAAAGTTTACTTATGTTCAGGTAATCTTCTTAGACCTGCTATATTTTTACCGGATTTTGCTGCAGCTTCAACTTTTTGGTTAGAAGTTTTAGCACAACAAGTAACATAGAATAATAATAATGCTATAAAATTATGATCTAACATGCTAATAATTTTATTGGTGATACCATCTTTTGATATCATTAGTGTTGATGTCAGGTATATGTCTCTAGCTATTTTAGCTAGAAAAGCTTTTTGGATTAAACTTGGAATGCTGATATGTCTTCTAAGTCAACTTTGCTTTCCCTTTCTGTCCAGGGTAATAATCATTTTTCTTTCTTTTTTTCATAATAAGGAACAAAAGCCTGATCCTTCATCCTCAGGAGCGGTATCAGTTTGGAAACTTTTTCCAGTTTGGAATATATCCAAGCCTTATAGAAACCTATAGTCAGCTCCTAAGTACCCATGAAGGTGCGGCCCTTTTTTCCAGTTCAGCTGGTATGGGGCAGATTACGTTTTCTTCAAAGGAATTTGGATCAATTCCGTTCTCAATCTCTGGTTTCAGAACATTGTTTCAGAAAGGTACAGAATTGGCTTCAAGTTAAGGCCTCCCGTGTCCCAGTTAACACAGCAAGGCTCAGCATTTCTGAAATGTGTTTCAGATCTAGAGTTGGCTGGAGTAATTATGCCAGTTCCAGTTCTGGAACAGGGACTAGGGTTTTATTTTATCTCTTCATTGTACCAAAGAAGGTCAATTCCTTCAGACCAGTTCCGGATCTATCAATATTGAATCGTTATGTAAGGATACCAACATTCAAGATGGTTACTGTAGGACTATTCTGCCTTTTGTTTAGTAAGGGCATTATATGTCTACAATAGATTTACAGGATGTGTATCTGCATATTCCGATTCATCCAGATCATTTTTAGTGTCTGAGATTCTCTTTTTAGACAAGCATTACCAGTTTTGTGGCTCTACCGTTTGGCCTAGCCTCAGTTCCAAGAATTTTTTTCAAAGATTCTCGGTGCCCTTCTTTCTGTATTCAGACAACGGGGTTTTGGTATTTCCTTATTTGGACGATTATCTTGGTATTTGCTCAGTCTTCTCATTCGAAGAATCTCATGCGAATCGATTTGTGTTGTTTCTTCAAGATCATGGTTGGAGGATCAATTTACCAAAAAGTTCATTGATTCCTCAGTCAAGGGTAACCTTTCTGGGTTTCCAGATAGATTCAGTGTCCATGACTCTGTCTTTAACAGACAAAAGACGTCTAAAATTGATTTCAGCTTGTCGAAACCTTCAGTCACAATCATTCCCTTCGGTAACCTTATGCATGGAAATTCTAGGTCTTTATGACTGCTGCATCGGACGCGATCCCCTTTGCTCGTTTTCACATGCGACCTCTTCAGCTCTGTATGCTGAATCAATGGTGCAAGGATTACACAAAGATATCTCAATTTATATCTTTAAAAAACCGATTGTTCGACACTCTCTAACGTGGTGGACAGATCACCATTGTTTAATTTAGGGGGCTTCTTTTTGTGCTTCCGACCTGGACTGTAATTTCAACAGATACAAGTCTCACAGGTTGGGGAGCTGTGTGGGGATCTCTGACGGCACAAGGAGTTTGGGAATCTCAGGAGGTGAGATTACCGATCAATATTTTGGAACTCCGTGCAATTTTCAGAGCTCTTCAGTTTTGGCCTCTTCTGTAGAGAGAATCGTTCATTTGTTTTCAGACAGACAATGTCACAACTGTGGCATACATCAATCATCAAGGAGGGACTCACAGTCCTCTGGCTATGAAAGAAGTATCTCAAATTTTTTTGGTTTGGGCGGAATCCAGCTCCTGTCTAATCTCTGCGGTTTATATCCCAGGTGTAGACAATTGGGAAGCGGATTATCTCAGTCGCCAAATGTTCCATCCGGGCGAATGGTCTCTTCACCCAGAGGTATTTCTTCAGATTGTTCAAATGTGGGAACTTCCAGAAATAGATCTGATGGCGTCTCATCTAAACAAGAAACTTCCCAGATATCTGTCCAGATCCCGGGATCCTCAGGCGGAGGCAGTGGATGCATTTTCACTTCCTTGGAAGTATCATCCTGCCTATATCTTTCCGCCTCTAGTTCTTCTTCCAAGAGTAATCTCCAAGATACTGAAGGAATGCTCGTTTGTTCTGCTGGTAGCTCCGGCATGGCCTCACAGGTTTGGTATGCGGATCTTGTCCGGATGGCCTCTTGCCAACCATGGACTCTTCCGTTAGACCAGACTTTCTGTCGCAAGGTCCTTTTTTTCCATCAGGATCTGAATCATTTTTCTTGGCATTCTTTTAGAATGCCGAGAATTTTTTTCAGTTTCTTCAGGATGGTTTAGATAAGGGTTTGTCTGCAAGTTCCTTGAAAGGACAAATCTCTGCTCTTTCTGTTCTTTTTCACAGAAAGATTGCTATTCTTCCTGATATTCATTGTTTTGTACAAGCTTTGGTTCGTATAAAACCTGTCATTAAGTCAATTTCTCCTCCTTGGAGTTTGATTTTGGTTCTGGGAGCTCTTCAAGCTCCTCCCTTTGAACCTATGCATTCATTGGTCATTAAATTACTTTCTTGGGAAGTTTTGTTCCTTTTAGCCATCTCTTCTGCCAGAAGAGTTTCTGAATTATCTGCTCTTTTCTTGTGAGTCTCCTTTTCTGATTTTTCATCAGGATAAGGCGGTGTTGCGAACTTCTTTTGAATTTTTACCTAAAGTTGTGATTTCCAACAACATTAGTAGAGAAATTGTGGTTCCTTCATTATGTCCTAATCTTAAGAATTCTAAGGAGAAAGCATTGCATTCTTTGCATGTTGTTAGAGCTTTGAAATATTATGTTGAAGCTACTAAGTCTTTCCGAAAGACTTCTAGTCTATTTGTTATCTTTTCCGGTTCTAGAAAAGGCCAGAAAGCTTCTGCCATTTCTTTGGCATCTTGGTTGAAATCTTTAATTCATCTTGCCTATGTTGAGTCGGGTAAAACTCCGCCTCAGAGGATTACAGCTCATTCTACCAGGTCAGTTTCTACTTCCTGGGCGTTTAGGAATGAAGCTTCGGTTGATCAGATTTGCAAAGCAGCAACTTGGTCCTCTTTGCATACTTTTTCAATTCTACCTTTTTGATGTATTTTCTTCTTCTGAAGCAATTTTTGGTAGAAAAGTACTTCAGGCAGCGGTTTCAGTCTGAATCTTCTGCTTATGTTTTTTATTAAACTTTATTTTGGGTGTGGATTATTTTCAGCAGGAATTGGCTGTCTTTATTTTATCCCTCCCTCTCTAGTGACTCTTGTGTGGAAAGATCCACATCTTGGGTAATCATTATCCCACACGTCACTAGCTCATGGACTCTTGCTAATTACATGAAAGAAAACATAATTTATGTAAGAACTTACCTGATAAATTCATTTCTTTCATATTAGCAAGAGTCCATGAGGCCCACCCTTTTTGTGGTGGTTATGATTTTTTTGTATAAAGCACAATTATTCCAATTCCTTATTTTATATGCTTTCGCACTTTTTTATCACCCCACTTCTTGGCTATTCGTTAAACTGAATTGTGGGTGTGGTGAGGGGTGTATTTATAGGCATTTTAAGGTTTGGGAAACTTTGCCCCTCCTGGTAGGAATGTATATCCCATACGTCACTAGCTCATGGACTCTTGCTAATATGAAAGAAATGAATTTATCAGGTAAGTTCTTACATAAATTATGTTTTTATATCTTCAATCAAGAGTTTGGTATTTTTAAATGGTACCGGTTCGTACTATTTACTCTTTAGCAGAAAAGTGATGAAGAATTCTGCTGAGAGGAAAATGATTTTAGCATGTTGTAACTAAAATCCACTGCTGTTCCCACACAGGACTGAGGAGTACCAGAAAACTTCAGTTGGGGGGAACAGTTTGCAGGCTTGACTGCAATGAGGTATGTTCTGTCAATTTTTTCTAGACAAGACTGAAATAATGCTAGAAGACTGACAGGATCCCCATGTGGGGAGGGTAAGCTATGCTCTGAGACTTAGTATAGAATTGCATGCTTACATAACAGGGCTAAATAGGCTGGTTGACACTAATACAGGGCAATCGATTATTTATTCAAGAAATATTCGTTGGTGACACTTTTCTTAAGCACTTTGGTGTTTTTACTGGGGTATTATCCACATGGCATAAATTTAGTCACTTAGAAGTGATTTTTGTAGGCCTCATAACTGTGGAGTGGGAGGGGCCTAATTTTGCGCCTCAGATTCGCATTGAGAATTGAAAGTCTGTTCATGCTGCTTCACATGGAGGGTCCAGCTGCTGTTTGAGGGCCCAAAAGAAGCTTTATTCCCCCAAATCTGATCCCTAAGGGCAGGTAGGGCCACAGCTGTAAGCTGTGGCAAGGTGCTGTAGTTCTTAACCGGTTGTTGGCTTTAGGCTGCTCCGGTTTGGGCATTAAGGGGTTAATCGTTCTGAAACTTGTGGTGCAATCATATTAAAGCCTTAGGTACATACTGTAAAAATTCCAAAAAGAATGGTGCATTTTTCACTGTTTTGTAAAATTGTGTGCTCTTTTTATTTCTTAAAGGCACAGTAACGTTTTTTCAAATTGTGTTTTTTATTTGATTAACGTGTTTTCCAAGCTTGCTTGTGTATACTACTAGTCTGTTAAACATGTCTGACACTAAGGAAAATCCTTGTTCAATGTGTTTAGAAGCCATGGTGGAACCCCCTCTCAGAATGTGTCCCAATTGCACTAATACGTCTATACACTTTAAAGATCATATTGTTGCACTTAAAAGTGTGGCCCTAGATGATTCTCTGACTGAGGAGAATGAGGATAGTCCGTCTACCTCTCCCCATGTGTCACAACCAGTTACGCCCGCTCAAGCGATGCCTAGTACCTCTAGTGCGTCTGCCCCTATTACTTTGCAACAACTAGCGACAGTCATGGATAATTCCCTTGCGGCCTTTCTATCCAAACTGCCAGTTTTCCCTACAAAGCGTGACAGCTCTGTTTTAAGAACAGATGATGAGCAGTCTGAAGCTTTGGTAGCCTTATCTGATGTACCCTCACAACACTCCGATGTGGGGGTGAAGGATTTGATGTCTGAGGGAGAAATTTCCGACTCAGGAAAGATTGCTCGTCAGGCAGAGTCAGATTCATTAGCGTTTAAATTTAAACTGGAACACCTCTGCGTATTACTCAGGGAGGTATTAGCCACTCTTGAAGATTGTGACCCTATGGTGGTCCCAGAGAAATTGTGTAAAATGGACAAGTACTTAGAGGTCCCTGTGTACACTGATGCGTTTCCGATCCCCAAAAGGGTTGCGGATATTGTTACTAGGGAGTGGGATAGACCAGGTGTCCCTTTTGTTCCCCCCCCCCCCCCTATTTTTTAAGAAAATGTTCCCCATAACTGACCCCAGGCTGGACTCGTGGCAGACGGTCCTTAAGGTAGAGGGGGCTGTTTCTTCACTTGCTAAGCGCACAACTATACCAATTGAAGACAGTTGTGCTTTTAAAGATCCTATGGATAAAAAGTTAGGTTTACTTAAGAAAATTTTTGTTCAACAAGGTTTCCTTCTCCAACCTATTGCCTGCATTATTCCAGTAACTACTGCAGCGGCTTTCTGGTTTGAGGCGCTGGAGGAATCGCTCCAGACGGAGACCTCATATGACGAGATTATGGATAGAATTAAGGCTCTAAAGCTGGCTAATTCTTTTATCACAGATGCTGCTTTCCAGTTAGCGAAGTTAGCGGCAAAAAATTCAGGTTTCGCCAATATGGCGCGCAGAGCACTTTGGCTCAAGTCATGGTCGGCCGATGTGTCGTCAAAATCCAAATTATTAAATATCCCTTTCAAGGGAAAGACCCTTTTCGGCCCAGAATTGAGAGATTATTTCAGATATCACAGGGGAAAAGGGCTATGCTCTCCCCCAGGACAAGCCCTTTAAGGCTAGAAACAAAGCTAACTTTCGTTCCTTTCGTAACTTCAGGGGCGGTCCCGCTTCAGCCTCTACAGCGGCAAAGCAAGAGGGTAACGCTTCACTGCCCAAGGCAACCTGGAAGCCTTACCAGGGCTGGAACAAGGGTAAACAGGCCAAAAAGCCTGCAGCTGCTACCAAGATAGCATGAAGGGGTAGCCCCCGATCCGGGACCGGATCTAGTAGGGGGCAGACTCTCTCTCTTCGCTCAGGCCTGGGCAAGAGATGTTCACGATCCCTCGGCATTAGAGATTGTTACCCAGGGATATCTTCTAGAATTCAAGGACTCTCCTCCAAGGGGAAGGTTCCACATTTCTCGTCTGTCTACTGACCAGACAAAGAAAAAGGCGTTTTTACGCTGTGTAGAAGATCTACTTACAATGCGAGTGATCCACCCAGTTCCAATTGCAGAACAAGGGCTGGGGTTTTACTCAAACCTGTTTGTGGTTCCCAAAAAAGAAGGAACTTTCAGACCAATCCTGGATCTCAAAATTCTAAACAAATTCCTCAGAGTTCCATCGTTCAAGATGGAGACCATTCGGACAATCTTACCAATGATCCAGGAGGGTCAATATATGACTACTGTGGATCTAAAGGATGCGTACCTACATATTCCTATCCACAAAGATCATCACCAGTTTCTCAGGTTCGCCTTTCTGGACAAGCATTATCAGTTTGTGGCTCTTCCTTTCGGGTTGGCCACTGCTCCCAGAATTTTCACAAAGGTGCTAGGGTCCCTCCTGGCGGTGCTAAGACCACGGGGCATAGCAGTGGCGCCTTACTTAGACGACATCTTAATTCATGCGTCGACTTTCCAAAAAAACAAGTCTCACACGGAGATCGTATTGGCCTTTCTAAGGTCTCACGGGTGGAAAGTGAACGAAGAAAAGAGTTCTCTCTCCCCTCTTACAAGAGTTTCATTCCTAGGAACCCTGATAGACTCGGTAGAAATGAAAATATTTCTGACGGAGGTCTGAAAGTTAAAGCTGTTAAATACTTGCCGAGCTCTTCATTCCATTCCTCGGCCATCTGTAGCTCAGTGCATGGAGACAATCGGACTAATGATGGCGGCAATGGACATAGTCCCTTTTGCTCGGATCCATCTCAGACCACTGCAGCTATGCATGCTCAAACAGTGGAATGGGGATTATGCAGATTTGTCTCCTCAAATTCAGCTGAACCAGGAGACCAGAGATTCTCTTCTCTGGTGGTTGTCTCAGGACCACCTGTCTCAGGGAATATGTTTCCGCAGACCAGAGTGGATCATTGTAACAACCGATGCCAGCCTGTTAGGCTGGGGAGCGGTCTGGGACTCCCAGAAAGCTCAGGGCTTATGGTCTCGGGAAGAAACTCTTCTCCCGATAAACATTCTGGAACTGAGGGCGATATTCAACGCTCTTCAGGCATGGCCTCAACTAGCTGCGGCCAAATTTATCAGATTTCAGTCGGACAACATCACGACTGTAGCTTACGTCAATCATCAGGGGGGGAACAAAGAGTTCCCTAGCAATGACGGAGGTAACCAAATAATCGGGTGGGCGGAGGATCACTCCTGCCATCTCTCAGCAATTCACATCCCAGGAGTAGACAACTGGGAGGCGGATTTTCTAAGTCATCAGACTTTTCACCCGGGGGAGTGGGAACTCCACCCGGAGGTATTTGCCCAGCTGACTCAGCTATGGGGCACTCCAGAGTTGGATTTGATGGCGTCCCGTCAGAACGCCAAACTTTCTCTCTACGGGTCCAGGTCCCGGGACCCCAAGGCGGTATTGATAGATGCTCTAGCAGCGCCTTGGTCCTTCAATCTGGCTTATGTTTTTCCACCGTTTCCTCTCCTCCCTCGTCTGGTTGCCAGAATCCAGCAGGAGAAGGCTTCGGTGATTCTGATAGCGCCTGCGTGGCCACGCAGGACTTGGTATGCAGACCTAGTGGACATGTCATCTGTCCCACCATGGACACTGCAATGAGGCAGGATCTTCTAATACAGGGTCCGTTCAAGCATCCAAATCTAGTTTCTCTACGTCTGACTGCTTGGAGATTGAACGCTTAATTCTATCAAAGCGTGGTTTCTCTGACTCAGTTATAGATACTCTGATTCAGGCTAGAAAGCCTGTCACCAGGAAAATCTACCATAAGATATGGCGGAAATATATTTGTTGGTGTGAATCCAAGGGTTACTCATGGAGTAAGATTAGGATTCCCAGGATATTGTCTTTTCTCCAAGAAGGATTGGAGAAAGGATTGTCAGCTAGTTCCTTAAAAGGGACAAATATCTGCTCTGTCTATTCTTTTACACAAGCGTCTGGCAGAGGTACCAGACGTTCAAGCGTTTGCTCAGGCTTTAGTCAGAATCAAGCCTGTCTATAAACCTGTGGCTCCGCCATGGAGTCTAAATCTAGTTCTTTCAGTTCTTCAAGGGGTTCCGTTTGAACCTTTACATTCCATAGATATTAAGTTGTTATCTTGGAAAGTTTTGTTTTTAGTAGCTATCTCTTCTGCTTGAAGGGTTTCAAAATTATCTGCCTTACAGTGTGATTCACCTTACCTGGTGTTCCACGCAGATAAGGTAGTTTTGCATACCAAGCCTGGTTTTCTTCCTAAAGTTGTTTCTAACAAGAATATTAACCAGGAAATAGTTGTTCCTTCTCTGTGTCCTAATCCATCTTCAAAGAAGGAACGTCTACTGCACAATCTTGATGTTGTTAGTGCTTTAAAGTTCTATTTACAGGCAACTAAGGATTTCAGACAAACACCTTCCTTGTTTGTTATCTATTCTGGTAAGAGGAGAGGTCAGAAAGCGACTGCTACCCTCTTTCTTTTTGGCTGAAAAGCATAATCCGTTTGGCCTATGAGACTGCTGGCCAGCAGCCTCCTGAACGTATTACTGCTCATTCTACCAGAGCAGTGGCTTCTACATGGGCTTTCAAAAATGCTTCTGTTGAACAGATTTGTAAGGCAGCGACTTGGTCTTCACTGCATACTTTTGCCAAATTTTACAAATTTGATACTTTTGCTTCTTCGGAGGCTATTTTTGGGAGAAAGGTTTTACAAGCAGTGGTGCCTTCCGTTTAAGGTACCTGTCTTGTTCCCTCCCTTCATCCGTGTCCTAAAAGCTTTGGTATTGGTATCCCACAAGTAAAGGATGAATCCGTGGACTGGATACACCTTGCAAGAGAAAACAGAATTTATGCTTACCTGATAAATGACTTTCTCTTGCGGTGTATCCAGTCCACGGCCCGCCCTGGCATTTACGTCAGGTAAAAATTTTTTGTTTAAACTACAGTCACCACTGCACCCTATGGTTTCTCCTTTTTCTTCCTAACCTTTGGTCGAATGACTGGGGGGTGAGCTAAGGGGGGAGCTATATGGACAGCTTTGCTGCATGCTCTCTTTGCCACTTCCTGTAGGGAATGAGAATATCCCACAAGTAAAGGATGAATCCGTGGACTGGATACACCGCAAGAGAAAGTAATTTATCAGGTAAGCATACATTCTGTTTTCTTTCATATTGGCAAGAGTCCATGAGCTAGTGACGTATGGGATATACAATCCTACCAGGAGGGGCAAAGTTTCCCAAACCTCAAAATGCCTATAAATACACCCCTCACCACACCCACAATTCAGTTTAACAAATAGCCAAGAGAGTGGGGTGAATGGAGTAAAAAGCATCAACAAAGGAATTTGGAAATAATTGCGCTTTATTACAAAAAATCATAACCACCATAAAAAGGGTGGGCCTCATGGACTCTTGCCAATATGAAACAAATGAATTTATCAGGTAAATTCTTACATAAATTATGTTTTCTTTCATCTAATTGGCAAGAGTCCATGAGCTAGTGGCGTATGGGATATCAATACCCAAGATGTGGAACTCCACTCGAGTCACTAGAGAGGGAGGGATAAAAATAAATAACAGCCATTTTCCGCTGGAAAAATAATCCACAACCCAAAATAAGTTATTCTCATAATGAAAAGAAAAACTTAAAACATCAGCAGAAGAATCAAACTGAAACAGCTGCTTGAAGAACTTTTCTACCAAAGACTGCTTCTGAAGAAGCAAATACATCAAAATGGTAGAATTTAGTAAATTTATGCAAAGAGACCAAGTTGCTGCTTTGCAAAGTCTGATCAACTGAAGCTTCATTCTTAAAAGCCCACGAAGTGGAGACTGATCTAGGTAGAATGAGCTGTAATTCTCTGAGGGCGGGCCTGACCCGACTCCAAATAAGCTTGATGAATCAAAAGCTTTAACCAAGAAGCCAAGGAAATAGCAGAAGCCTTCTGACCTTTCTAGGACCAGAAAATATAACAAATAGACTAGAAGTCTTCCTGAAATATTTAGTAGCTTCAACATATTTCAAAGCTCTCACCACATCCAAAGAATGTAAGGATCTTTCCAAAGGCATTCTTAGGATTAGGACACAAGGAAGGGACAACAATTTCTCTACTAATTTTTGATAGAATTCACAACTTAGGTAAAAATGTAAATGAAGTCTGCAAAACCGCCTTTATCCTGATGAATAATCAGAAAAGGAGATTCACAAGAAAGAGCAGATAGCTCAGAAACTCTTCTAGCAGAAGAGATGGCCAAAAGGAACAACACTTTCAAGAAAGTAGTTTAATGTCCACAGAATGCATAGGCTCAAACGGAGGAGCCTGTAACGCCTCAAAACCAAAAGACTCCAAGGAGGAGAAATGTATTTAATGACAGGCTTAATACAAACTAAAGCCTTGTACAAAACAGTGAATATCAGGATGTTTTAGCAATCTTTCTGTAAAATAAAACTGAAAGAGCAGAGATTTGTCCCTTCAAGGAACTTGCAGACAAACCCTTATCCAAACCATCCTGAAGAAACTGTAAAATTCTAGGAATTCTAAAAGAATACCAAGAGAATTTATGAAAAGAACACCATGAAATGTAGGTCTTCAAAACTCGATAATAAATCTTACTAGAGACAGATTTACGAGCTTGTAACATAGTATTAATCACTGAGTCAGAGAAACCTCTATGACTTAGTACTAAGGCGTTCAATTCCATACCTTCAAATTAATAATTTGAGATCCTGATGGAAAAAACGGACCTTGAGACAATGGGGGGTAGTTATCAACGTGTCAACTTTCCTGCCTTCGCCGGCCCAATACGCCCGCCTAAGCTCGCCCACCTTCGCCGCCGCGGACCTGAAAAAATACGCCTAAGTTAGCAAGAAAGCTGTCAAAAAGCCGCGGGGCGATGAGCAGCGGACTGTGAGAGTTATCACTCATCCGATCTCGCTGCTCTTCGGCTGTTTGACAGCTTTCTTGCTAGCCTGTCACTAAGCACTCACACTAAACTACACTGTTCTACCCCCTATACCGGCACCCCCGGAGCCCCCCGCAACTAAATAAAGTTACTAACCCCTAAACCGCCGCTCCTAGACCCTGCCCCAACTCTGAAAATGTATTAACCCCTAAACCGCCGCTCCTAGACCCTGCCCCAACTCTGATAAATGTATTAACCCCTAAACCGCCGCTCCTAGACCTTGCCGCAAGTCTTATAAATGTATAACCCCTAAACCGCCGCTCCTAGACCCTGCCCCAACTCTGATAAATGTATTAACCCCTAAACCGCCGCAACCGGACACCGCTGCCACCTACATTATACCTAGTTACCCCTATCCTGCCCCCCCCTATACCGTCGCCCTCATAATAAAGTTATTAACCCCTATCCTGCTGATCCCACACCTCGCCGCAAATAAAAAAATAGTTTAACCCCTAAACCGCCGCTCCCTGGACCCGCCGCAACCTATATTAAATTTATTAACCCCTATCCTGCCCCCCCTACAACCGTCGCCACCTATAATAAATTTATTAACCCCTATCCTGCCCCCCTACACCGTCGCCACCTATAATAAACTTATTAACCCCTATCCTGCCCCCCTTACACCGTCTTCACTATAATAAACTTATTAACCCCTATCCTGCCCCCCTATACCGTCGCCCTCTATAATAAAGTTATTAACCCCTATCCTGCCCCCCACTACACCGCCGCCACTGTAATAAAATTATTAACAAATAAACCTAAGTCTAACACTAACCCTAACACCCCCCTAACTTAAATATTAATTAAATAAATCTAAAATATTTCTATTATTAACTAAGTTAATCCTATTTAAAACTAAATACTTACCTATAAAATAAACCCTAATATAGCTACAATATAAATAATAATTATATTGTAGCTATCTTAGGATTTATTTTTATTTACAGGTACCTTTCAATTTATTTTTAACTAGGTACAATAGCTATTAAATAGTTATTAACTATTTAATAGCTTACCTAGCTAAAAAAAGAGAAATTTACCTGTAAAATAAAAACTAACCTAAGTTACAATTAAACCTAACACTATACTTCATTAAATAAATTAAATAAACTACCTACAAATAACTACAATTAAATACAATTACATAAACTAACTAAAGTACAAAAAATAAAAAAAGCTAAGTTACAAAAAATAAAAAAAATAAGTTACAAACATTTAAAAACATATTACAACAATTTTAAGCTACTTACACCTAATCTAAGCCCCCTAATAAAATAGCAAACCCCCCCAAAATAAAAAAATGCCCTACCCTATTCTAAATTAAAAAAGTTCAAAGCTCTTTTACCTTACCAGCCCTTAAAAGGGCCATTTGTTGGGCATGCCCCAAAGAATTCAGCTCTTTTGCCTGTAAAAGAAAAATACAACCCCCCCAACATTAAAACCCACCACCCACATACCCCTAATCTAACCCAAACCCCCTTAAAATAACCTAACACTAATCCCCTGAAGATCATCCTACCTTTAGTTGTCTTCACTCAGCCGAGCCACCGATGGAACTGAAGAGGACATCCGGACCGGCAGAAGTTATCCTCCAAGGGGCGCTGAAGAAATCTTCAATCTGAAGAAGTGATCCTCCAAGCGGCGCTGAAGAAATCTTCCATCCGGGCGAGGTCATCTTCCAAGAGGCGCTGAAGAAGTCTTCTATCCGGGCGAGGTCATCTTCGAAGCCGGGTCTTGAATCTTCATCCCGCCGACGCGGAACATCCTTCTTTCCCGACGAACTACCGACGAATGAAGGCTCCTTTAAAGGACGTCATCCAAGATGGCGTCCCTTCAATTCCGATTGGCTGATAGGATTCTATCAGCCAATCGGAATTAAGGTAGGAAAAATCTGATTGGCTGATGGAATCAGCCAATCAGATTCAAGTTCAATCCCATTGGCTGATCCAATCAGCCAATCAGATTGAGCTCACATTCTATTGGCTGTTCCGATCAGCCAATAGAATGTGAGCTCAATCTGATTGGCTGATTGTATTTAATTGTAGTTATTTGTAGGTAGTTTATTTAATTTATTTAATGATAGTGTAGTGTTAGGTTTAATTGTAACTTAGGTTAGGATTTATTTTACAGGTAATTTTGTATTTCTTTTAGCTAGGTAGTTATTAAATAGTTAATAACTATTTAATAACTATTCTAACTAGCTAAAATAAATACAAAGTTACCTGTAAAATAAATATAAATCCTAAGATAGCTACAATGTAATTATTAATTATATTGTAGCTATATTAGGGTTTATTTTACAGGTAAGTATTTAGTTTTAAATATGAATAATTTATTAAAGTATAGTGTAGTGTTAGGTGTAATTGTAACTTAGGTTAGTTTTTATTTCACAGGTAAATTTCTCTTTATTTTAGCTAGGTAAGCTATTAAATATTTAATAACTATTTAATAGCTATTGTACCTAGTTAAAATAAATTGAAAGGTACCTGTAAAAAAAAAAAATCCTAAGATAGCTAGAATATAATTATTATTTATATTGTAGCTATATTAGGGTTTATTTTAAAGGTAAGTATTTAGTTTTAAATAGGATTCATTTAGTTCATAAAAGAAATATGATTTAGATTTATTTAATTAATATTTAAGTTAGGGGGGTGTTAGGGTTAGTGTTAGACTTAGGTTTAGGGGTTAATAATTTTATTACAGTGGCGGCGGTGTAGTGGGGGGCAGGATAGGGGTTAATAAATTTATTATAGGTGGCGACGGTGTAGAAGGGGGCAGGATAGGGGTTAATAAATTTATTATAGGTGGCGACGGTGTAGGGGGCAGGATAGGGGTTAATAAATTTAATATAGGTTGCGGGGGTCCGGGAGCGGCGGTTTAGGGGTTAAACTATTTATTTAGTTGCGGCGAGGTGCGGGATCGGCAGGATAGGGGTTTGTTACAAACTGCTGTTTGTAACTGGCCCTTTAAATGGAAAATTGCCCCGCTTCCCTGGATTTTGGAGAAGCCTATTTGCCAGCCTCCTTCCACATGACTATGGCCCCTGGAAGATTGTGCCCCTGAAAACATATTAACTTTTATTGGGTGTGTATGGCCCTTTAAGAACCGTCTGGGGACATATTGTGACTTTGGTGAACAATGCCCCTTTAAGACTATGTCCCCAGACCTGTGAAATGACTTGTCCCGGGCTTTCTCCCACTTGGTTCAGTTTCATTGTGTGCCATTAAGTGCTATGTGACAGACCCTTCGGTCAGAACTACAGAGATAACTTTGTTCAGCTTCAAGAAGCATTCTAAATACAAGTTTGCTGGGATCAGCTCTAATTAAGTTTAGTGATAAAACATTCCCATTGTCTAATCAGACTTCTAGTAGTGATAAGGTGGACTGCATTGTTTTATTGTGTGTAAAATGTTATCTGCTGAAGTAATTTTGTGGCCTGGCAAAGGGAGTGTCTCTCTATCTAATATCAAATGTGTGATGGGGGATTTTATGCCTCCCCCTGAGAGTGTCCTGTTTGCATGTAACCTCAATAAAAAGCAGGCTGTGTGCTCCAGCACATCAGACCTATTTTTGACCCTCTAACTTGCAGCTTTGACTCATGTTTGTAGGGGACAGCTTATAATCACTACAGGGATTGCTATGTTTTTCATACTCCCTTAGCTACAGGGATTGCTACAGAAGGAAGAGGTTCGCCTACTGGAGCCTGGTCGTAGGTCCAGGGCGCAGAGCAGACGGCGAGATACCAGCCCAGCAGTGGTGGTTCATATAGTCTGCATTACTGATGGTGGCTACGCAGTAGTTATAGTGTCCACTGTGCTGCTGCTCCTTTGGTGAGCGCTAGGAGCATCCTTTTCTACGGTCCAACTTCCAGCCAGCCTGGAGGCAACCGTAACAGGGTTAATAAATTTATTATAGAGGGCGGCGGTATAGGGGGGGCAGGATAGGGGTTACTATGTATAATGTAGTTGGCGGTGGGCTCCGGGAGCGGCGGTTTAGGGGTTAATATGTATAGAGTAGCTTGCGGTGGGCTCCGGGAGCGGCGGTTTAGGGGTTAACATATTTATTATAGTGTCGGTGGGCTCCGGGAGCGGCGGTTTAGGGGTAATAACTTTATTTAGTTGCGGCGGTGTAGGGGGGACAGATTAGTGGTGTTTAGACTCGGGGTACATGTTAGGGTGTTAGGTGCAGACAGCTCCCATAGGAATGAATGGGATGTCTGTCAGCAGCGAACTTGTACTTTCGCTATGGTCAGACTCCCATTGATTCCTATGGGATCCGCCGCCTCCAGGCTGGCGGTTTGAAAACCAGGTACGCTGGGCCATAAAAGTGCCGAGCGTACCTACTAGTTTTTTGATAACTAGCAAAAGTAGTGAGATTGTGCCGTACTTGTGTGCGGAACATCTGGAGTGACGTAAGAATCGATCTGTGTCGGACGGAGTCCGGCGGATCGAAGTTTACGTCACAAAATTCTACTTTTGCCGGTCTGTAGCCTTTGATAACTAAGGCGAATCAGCCTCGCCACAAATACGCTGCGGAATTCCAGCGTATTTGAGGTTGACGGCTTGATAACTACCCCCCAATAGGTCCGGCCTTAACAGAAGTGGCCAAGGTTGGCAACTGGACATCTGAACAAGATCCGCATACCAAAACCTGTGAGGCCATGCTGAAGCCACCAGCAACACAAACAATTGTTCCATGATGATTTTGGAGATCACTCTTGGAAGAAGAACTAGAGGCGGGAAAATATAAGCATGTTGATAACACCAAGGAAGTGTCAATGCATCAACTGCTTCCATCTGAAAATCCCTGGACCTGGACAGGTATCTGGGAAGTATATTGTTTAGATAAGAGGCCATCAGATCTATCTCTGGAAGACCCCACATCTGAACAATCTGAGAAAACACATCTGGATGAAGAGACCATTCCCCCAGATGTAAAGTCTGATGGCTGAGATAATCCGCCTCCCAATTGTCTACACCTGGGATATGCACAGCAGAAATTAGACAGGAGCTGGATTCCACCCAAACAAGTATCCAAGATACTTCTTTCATAGCTTGGGGACTGTGAGTCCCACCCTGATGATTGACATATGCCACTGTTGTAATATTGTCTGTCTGAAAACAAATGAACGGTTCTCTTTTTAACAGAGGCCAAAACTGAAGAGCTCTGAGAATTGCACAGAGTTCTAAAATATTGATTGGTAATCTCGCCTCTTGAGATTTCCAAACCCCTTGTGCTGTCAGAGATCCCCAAACAGTTCCCCAACCTGAAAGACTCGCATCTGTTGTGATCACAGTCCAGGTTGGCCGAACAAAAGAAGCCCCTTGAACTAAACGCTGGTGATTTAACCACCACATCGGGAGAGTGTCGAACATTGGGATTTAAGGATATTAATTGTGATATCTTTGTATAATCCCTGCACCATTGATTCAGCATACAAAGCTAAAGAGGTCTCATGTGAAAACGAGCAAAGGGGATCGAGTCCGATGCTGCAGTCATGAGACCTAAAACTTCCATGCACTTAGCCACTGAAGGGAATGACTGAGACTGAAGGTGCCGACAGGCTGCAACCAATTTTAAACGTCTCTTGTCTGTTAGAGACAGAGTCATGGACACTGAATCTATCTGGAAGCCTAAAAAGGTGACCCATGTCTGAGGAATCAAGAAACTTTTTGGTAAATTGATCCTCCAACCATGTTTCCGAAGAAACAACACTAGTTGATTTGTGTGAGATTCTGCAGAACGTAAAGACTGAGCTAGTACCAAGATATCGTCCAAATAAGGAAACAGAGAGCAGGGCAACGAGATCCTTTGAAAAGATTCTTGGAGCTATTGCTAGGCCAAAAGGAAGAGCAACAAATTGGTAATGCTTGTCTAGAAAAGAGAATCTCAGGAACTGATAATGATCTGGATGAATCGGATATGAAGGTATGCATCCTGCAAGTCTATTGTGGACATATAATGTCCTTGCTGAACAAAAGGCAGAATAGTCCTTATAGTTACCATCTTGAAAGTTGGTACTCTTACATAATGATTCAAATTTTCAGATCCAGAACTGGTCTGAATGAATTTTCTTTTTTGGGACAATGATTAGATTTGAATAAAACCCCAAACCCTGTTCCTGAAAAGGAACTGGCATGATTACCCCTGATAACTCCAGGTCTGAAACACACTTCAGGAAACCCTGTGCTTTTACTGAATTTGCTGGGATACGTGAGAGAAAAAATCTTCTCACAGGAGGTCTTACTCTGAATCCTATTCGATACCCTTGAGAGACAATGCTCTGAATCCAATGATTTTGGACAGAATTTATCCAAACATCCTTGAAAAACCTTAATCCGCCCCCTACCATCTGAGCTGGAATGAGGGCCACACCTTCATGCGGACTTAGGGGCTGACTTTGGTTTCTTAAATGGCTTGGATTTATTCCAATTTGAGGAAGGCTTCCAATTGGAAACAGATTCCTTGGGGAAGGATTAGGTTTTTGTTCCTTATTTTGATGAAAGGAACGAAAACGGTTAGAAGCCTTAGATTTACCCTTAGGTTTTTTATCCTGAGGCAAAACAATTCCCTTCCCCCCAGTAACAGTTGAAATAATAGAATCCAACTGAGAACCAAATAAATTATTACCTTGGAAAGAAAGAGATAGCAATCTAGACTTAGATGTCATATCAGCATTCCAAGATTTAAGCCACAAAGCTCTTCTAGCTAAAATAGCTAAAGACATGGATCTAACATCAATTTTAATATAAAAAATGGCATCACAAATAAAATGATTAGCATGTTGCAGTAAGCGAACAATGCTAGATACGTCAGAATCCAATTCTTGTTGCGCTAAATTCTCCAACCAAAAAGTTGATGCAGCTGCAACATCAGCCAAAGAAATTGCAGGCCTGAGATACAATTTTTTAAACCTTGAAGAAGGAATAAAAGAAGTACCCGGCTTATTCCATTCCTTTGAAATCATATCAGAAATAGCATCAGGAATAGGAAAAACCTCTGGAGTAACCACAGGAGGTTTAAAAACAGAATTTAAACATTTACTAGTTTTAATGTCAAGAGAACTAGTTTCCTCAATATCCAAAGTAATTAACATTTCTTTTAACAAAGAACGAATATACTCCATTTTAAATAAATAAGTAGATTTGTCAGTGTCAATATCTTAGGAAGGATCTTCTGAATCAGATAGATCCTCATCAGAGGAGGATAATTCATTATGTTGTCGGTCATTTGAAATTTCATCAATTTCATCAATTTTTTTCAAAGTTTTAAAAGACCTTTTACGTTTATTAGAAGGCGGAAAAGCAGACAGAGCCTTCTGAATAGAATCAGTAACAAATTCTTTAAAATCATAGGTATATCATGTACATTAGAAGTTGAAGGAACTGCAACCAGCAATGTACTATTACTGATGGACACATTATCTGCATGTAAAAGTTTATCATGACAACTAATACAAATGACATTCGGAGATATAATCTCCACAAGTTTACAACAAATGCAATTAGCTTTGGTAGAACTGATATCAGGCAGCAAAGTTCCAACAGATACTTCTGAGACAGGATCAGATTGAGACATCTTGCAAAATGTAAAAGAAAAAACAACATATAAAGCAAAATTATCAATTTCCTTATATGACGGTTTCAGGAATGGGAAAAAAAATGCAAATAGCATAGCCCTCTGACATAGAAAAAGGCAAGAGGCAAATAGCAATGGGGTGAAAAAATAATTAAAAATTTTGGCGCCAAGTATGACGCACAACGTAACTGAATTTTTTTTGGCGCCAACAACGTTCGGACACTCGCGTCACTAACGACGCAACCTTGTGTAAGGAACTGACGAACTTGCGTCAACGGACGTACTTTTGCGCCAAAAAATTCTCACGCCAAGAATGACGCAATAAAGTCTAGCATTTGGCGCACCCGCAGGCCTAATCCTGCCCGCAATCTACATAGAAATATGTAGTCAATTTAAGACCCCAGGTAAGAAAAATATTTCTTAATATGTTTATTTTCCCCAAATATGAAACTGACAGTCTGCAAAAAGGAAATACATGAACCTGACTCATGGCAAATATAAGTACAATACATATATTTAGAACTTTATATTAATGCATAAAGTGCCAAACCATAGCTGAGGTGTCTTAAGTAATAAAGACATACTTACCAATCCACATATAGCAGATAGCCAAACCAGTACTGAAACAGTTATCAGTAGAGGTAATGGTATATGAGAGTATATCGTCGATCTGAAAAGGGAGGTAGGAGATGAATCTCTACGACCGATAACAGAGAACCTATGAAATAGATCTCCCATGAGGAAAACCATTGCATTCAATAGGTGATACTCCCTTCACATCCCACTGACATTCGCTGTACTCAGAGAGGAATCGGGCTTCAAAATGATGAGAAGCGCATGTCAACGTAGAAATCTTAGCACAAACTTACTTCACCACCTCCATAGGAGGCAAAGTTTGTAAAACTGAATTGTGAGTGTGGTGAGGGGTGTATTTATAGGCATTTTGAGGTTTGGGAAACTTTGCCCCTCCTGGTAGGATTGTATATCCCATACATCACTAGCTCATGGACTCTTGCCAATTACATGAAAGAAAAGGGAATTATACATCCCAGCAGAACCTGCAGGGGAGCAAGAGAGAGAACATTTAGAGAACATTCTAAAACAACCTTAAAGGCAAAGTTAGAGAGCTAAAATCTATACCAGTGGCTAGGCAAAATCCAAATACAACCTAGACATAATATTAGAGAAAACTATGCCATTCAATTTTAGTGTTGAGACCCTTAGGACTTAATATGTCCAGTTCAAACGTCCATCTAGTCTCTCTTTGCATCAGGATCTTGTTGCAATCTCCTACTCTTTGTAAAGGGGGGGGTACATGGTCTATTATAGTGTACCTTAAGTCTGCAATGTTATGACCACACTGTAGGAAGTGACGGGCTACTGGCTGATCCATTTCCATATTCTTTAAAGCCGTGCGAATCGCACTCCTATGATTGGCCATGCGAGTCCTCAGGTTATCACTAGTTTTTCCAATATAAAACAAACTACATGGACAGTGCAACAAATAAACTACATAATTTGTTGTACATGACACTCTATGTTTCAGATGGTATTTTTTCCTATGCCTTGGATGACGGAAGTATCGACCCTCTAACATTCCATTGCAGGTTGTGCATCCACTACATTTGTAGCAATCTGGTTTCACATTCTCAAGCCATGTTTTGGAATTATAGCAGTGTATTGGGTCAGTCTTTTGCAGTATATCTTGTAATCACCTACCTCTTCTCAACCCAACTCTAGGGCTCCCTATCCCCTTAAATGGTAGTGATTCATCTGTACACAGTATGATCCAATTGTCTTTGAGAATAGTAGAAAATTCATTTTTATCCACAGCATATGTGGTTGAGAGAGTAGTTTTGACTGCTTCTTGCTCATCCTTCCTCTTTTTATCAGCATCCTCACTTCTGATTAATGCAATATGCCTTTTGAATGCTTTATTATAATACCCTCTCTGAGTAAAGTGATCTCTCATTTCCTCTATCTGTGTCTCAGCCAGTTCTTTACTTGTATTATGCCTTTTAACTCAAATGAATTGAGACTTAGGGAGGGCCCTTTTCAGGGCTGGCGGGTGGCAACTTGAGGCATCTAAGAACAAGTCTTTGTCAGTTGCTTTTCTGTACAGTGTGGTACAGAATTCACTTTTATCTTTATAGATCTTCAAATCCAGAAATTCAATTTCACATAGGTTGATATTTTAACTTCAAAATTGCATTTTGGGTATTCAATTAGTTAAACCATTGATGTAGACTTTCTTCTTTACCCGACCATATGATCAGAAGGTCGTCAATGTACCTTATAAAATATTTAATTTCTTGTCTTAAAAAGCATGCAGTCCATTTGCTCTCGAATACTGCCATAAAAAGATTTGCGTTTGATGGGGACACGCTGGACCCCATCTCTGTATCCATTAATTACAGATAAAACTGACGCTCAAAGCGGGAATAATTTTTCATTAGGCATGTTTCAAGCAGGTCTAAAATAAACTCACAGGGTGGACCCACATATGGATATTTTAATAGTTGTCTCCTGATTGCTGCCAGATCATGGTGAGGAATCACAGTATACAAGCTAGTGACATCCAGTGTCACTAGCAGATCATTCTCATCCACTGCATTTAATTCTCTTAATGACAATATCACATTGTTGGAGTCCTTTACATAGGTATTCATATGCTGGACTAATGGTTGCAAAAAACTATCCACAAAGATAGCCAAAGGTTGTAATACTGATTCCACAGCAGAGGCAATAGGACGACTGGGTGGTCTCTGTAGATGAATACCTATGTAAAGGACTCCAACAATGTGATATTGTCATTAAGGGGATTAAACGCAGTGGATGAGAATGATCGGCTAGTGACACTGGATGTCACTACCTTGTATACTGTGATTCCTCACCATGATGGCTGGCAGCAATCAGGAGACAACTATTAAAATATCAATTTTAAAAGGTACATTAATGAGCTTCTGATCATATGGTCAGGTACAAAAGAAAGTCTACATCAATGGTTTAATGAATTGAATACCCAACATGCAACTTTGAAGTTCAAAATGAACTATAACCTATGTGAAATTGAATTTCTGGATCTGAAGATCTATAAAGATAAAAGTGAACTCTGTACTACACTGTACAGAAAAGTAACTGACAAAAACTCGCTCTTAGATGCCTCAAGTTGTCACCCGCCAGCCCTGAAAAGGGCCCTCCCTAAGTCTCAATTCATTAGAGTTAAAAGGAATAATACAAGTAAAGAACTGTCTGAGACACAGATAGAGGAAATG
>NW_026513129.1:0-2056 GCF_027579735.1 Bombina bombina
GGTAGCACTTGCTGATTAGTGGCTAAATGTAGCTCCTAAGCTTACATTCCTGCTTTTTCAAATAAAGATACTTATGACGAGTCCACGGATTTCATCCTTGTGGGATTTAACCTCCTGCTAGCAGGAAGTGGCAAAGAGCACCACAGCAGAGCTGTATATATATAGCTCCTCCCCTCCCCAGTCATTCTCTTTGTCTGTGTTAGATAGGAAGAGGTAAAGTGAGGTGTTAGTTTAGATTCTTCAATCAAGAAGTTTTTTATTTGAAAATGCTGCCAGTGAGTACTATTTTTCTCAGGGAGAAATCGTCAGTCTATTACTTCCCAGGAGGAGTGGAGACATCTTATTTTCTGCCCTGATGTTGATGATCTTAGCAAGCTTTATCTAGGATCCATGATGGTTCCCATAGCACAACTGAAGGTAGTGTAAAGAAAAATCTTCAGTGTGGAGAACGGTGTCATGCTACAAGCAGCATTGAGGTATGTTCAGTCTTTTGTTTCTGGGGAGACTTGATGCATCAGAACAGGCTGGCATTATTCCCTATGTGGGGGAGGGGTAAGCAGTTTACACTATATGTAAGGAAATGGTGTATCTGGAATCCCTTTATTTTAATTGCCAAAGTATGTAAAATATATCTTTGAGGCTTATTTAAGAAGGGCTAGACACTGGGAGCTGCAGTTAAGGGCGGTCATTGTTATTTTTATCACTGGCCTAAGGGAGTGCAGTGTTTTTCTTTTATGTAATTAGCAAGAGTCCATGAGCTAGTGACGTATGGGATATACATTCCTACCAGGAGGGGCAAAGTTTCCCAAACCTTAAAATGCCTATAAATACACCCCTTACCACACCCACAATTCAGTTTTACAAACTTTGCCTCCCATGGAGGTGGTGAAGTAAGTTTGTGCTAGATTCTACGTTGATATGCGCTTCGCAGCAGGCTGAAGCCCGGTTTTCCTCTCAGAGTGCAGTGAATGTCAGAGGGATGTGAAGAGAGTATTGCCTATTTGAATACAATGGTCTTCCTCTAGGGGATCTATTTCATAGGTTCTCTGTTATCGGTTGTAGAGATTTCTTCTCCTACCTCCCTTTTCAGATCGACGATATACTCTTATATACCATTACCTCTACTGATTCTCGTTTCAGTACTGGTTTGGCTATCTACTATATGTAGATGAGTGTCTTAGGGTAAGTAAGTCTTATTTTATTTATGACACTCTAAGCTATGGTTGGGCACTTTATATGTAAAGTTCTAAATATATGTTTTATACTTATATTTGCCATGATTCAGGATATTCAGTATTCCTTCTTTCAGACTGTCAGTTTAATTTTTTTGGGAAAATGCTTATGAATTAATATTTCTCCAACATTGGTGTGTCCGGTCCACGGCGTCATCCATTACTTGTGGGAAATATTCTCCCCCACAGGGAAAGGCAAGGAGAGCACACAGCAAGAGCTGTCCATATAGCTCCCCCTCTGGCTCCGCCCCCCAGTCATTCTCCTTGCCGCTCTGAACAAGTAGCATCTACCACGGGGATGGTGAGGAGTTTGTGGTGTTAGTTGTAGTTTTTTATTCTTCTATCAAGAGTTTGTTATTTTAAAATAGTGCTGGCTTGTACTATTTACTCTATAACAGAAAAGTGATGAAGATTTCTGTTTAAGAGGGCTATGATTTTAGCACAAGTAACTAAAATCCATTACTGTTACCACGCAGGACTGTTGAAACAAGAGAACTTCAGTTGGGGGTAACAGTTTGCAGACTCATCTGCTTCAGGTATGACTAGTCTCCTTCTAACAACACAGGCTAATGCTAGATGACAGTCATTTTTCCCCTCAGGGGAAACGGTAAGCCATTTTTCTTTCACCTCAGCAAAAAAGATAACAGGCTTCCCCTTTTTGTTTTTTTTATGCTGGTAGACACTGTTAGGGGCCAAATCGATTGGTTTTTATTACAATATTATACCATTTGAAATATTTTATAAGCTCACATACACTTGGGAACGTTTTTTTATTGATCTGGCTTGTTTTAGACACCTAAATCTAGTCAGGAAGGCCCCTTCAC
>NW_026513129.1:2156-5506 GCF_027579735.1 Bombina bombina
GGTGGCAGGAGTGAATCTCTGCCCAGTGAATTATCTTTGAGACTTCTAACATAGCTTGGGAACTTCTTGTTCCCCCTTGATGGTTGATGTAAGCCACAGTCGTGATGTTGTCCGACTGAAATCTGATGTACCTCAGAGTTGCTAACTGAGGCCAAGCCTGAAGAGCATTGAATATCGCTCTTAGCTCAAGAATATTTATTGGAAGGAGAGACTCCTCCTGAGTCCACGATCCCTGAGCCTTCAGGGAGTTCCAGACTGCACCCCAACCTAGAAGGCTGGCATCTGTTGTTACAATTGTCCAATCTGGCCTGCGAAAGGTCATACCTTTGGACAGATGGACCCGAGATAGCCACCAGAGAAGAGAATCCCTGGTCACTTGGTCCAGATTCAGTTGAGGAGACAAATCTGTGTAATCCCCGTTCCACTGACTGAGCATGCATAGTTGCAGCGGTCTGAGATGTAAGCGTGCAAACGGCACTATGTCCATTGCCGCTACCATTAAGCCGATTACTTCCATACACTGAACCACCGAAGGGCGCGGAATGGAATGAAGAACCCGGCAGGAATTTAGAAGCTTTGATAACCTGGACTCCGTCAGGTAAATTTTCATTTCTACAGAATCTATCAGAGAAATGCCAGTACTATGTCTGTATGAGACCTGGCAATTTGGAAGTTTGACGCCTGTATCAGGATGTCGTCTAAATAAGGGGCTACTGCTATGCCCCGCGGCTTTAGGACCGCCAGAAGGGACCCTAGAACCTTCGTGAAGATTCTTGGGGCTGTAGCTAATCCAAAGGGAAGAGCTACAAACTGGTAATGCCTGTCTAGAAAGGCAAACCTGAGAAACCGATGATGATCTTTGTGTATCGGAATGTGAAGATAAACATCCTTTAGATCCACTGTAGTCATATATTGACCCTCCTAGATCATAGGCAGGATGGTACGAATAGTTTCCATCTTGAATGATGGAACTCTGAGGAATTTGTTTAAGATCTTTAGATCCAAAATTGGTCTGAATGTTCCCTCTTTTTTGGGAACCACAAACAGATTTGAGTAAAAACCCTGTCCTTGTTCCTCTTTTGGAACTGGATGGATCACTCCCATAACTAGGAGGTCTCTTACACAGTGTAAGAATGCCTCTCTCTTTATCTGGTTTGCAAATAATTGTGAAAGGTGAACTCTCCCTATGGGGGGAGAAGCTTTGAAGTCCAGAAGATACCCCTGGGATATAATTTCCAACGCCCAGGGATCCTGAACATCTCTTGCCCACGCCTGGGCAAAGAGTGAAAGTCTGCCCCCCACTAGATCAGTTACCGGATAGGGGGCTGTTCCTTCATGCTGTCTTAGAGGCAGCAGCAGGCTTTTTAGCCTGCTTACCTTTGTTCCAGGTCTGGTTTGGCCTCCAGACCGCCTTGGACTGAGCAACAGTTCCCTCTTGTCTTGCATTAGAGGAGGTTGATGCCGCACTTGCCTTGAAGTTTCTAAAGGCACGAAAAACATAATTTATGCTTACCTGATAAATTCCTTTCTTCTGTAGTGTGATCAGTCCACGGGTCATCATTACTTGTGGGATATTAACTGCTCCCCTACAGGAAGTGCAAGAGGATTCACCCAGCAGAGTTGCTATATAGCTCCTCCCCTCTACGTCACCTCCAGTCATTCGACCAAGGACCAACGAGAAAGGAGAAGCCAAGGGTGTAGTGGTGACTGGAGTATAATTTAAAAAATATTTACCTGCCTTAAAAAACAGGGCGGGCCGTGGACTGATCACACTACAGAAGAAAGGAATTTATCAGGTAAGCATAAATTATGTTTTCTTCTGTTAAGTGTGATCAGTCCACGGGTCATCATTACTTGTGGGATACCAATACCAAAGCAAAAGTACACGGATGACGGGAGGGATAGGCAGGCTCTTTATACAGAAGGAACCACTGCCTGAAGAACCTTTCTCCCAAAAATAGCCTCCGAGGAAGCTAAAGTGTCAAATTTGTAAAATTTGGAAAAAGTATGAAGCGAAGACCAAGTTGCAGCCTTGCAAATCTGTTCAACAGAGGCCTCATTCTTAAAGGCCCAAGTGGAAGCCACAGCTCTAGTGGAATGAGCTGTAATTCTTTCAGGAGGCTGCTGTCCAGCAGTCTCATAAGCTAAACGAATTATGCTACGAAGCCAAAAAGAGAGAGAGGTAGCAGAAGCTTTTTGACCTCTCCTCTGACCAGAGTAAACGACAAACAGGGAAGACGTTTGTCGAAAATCTTTAGTTGCCTGTAAATAAAATTTAAGGGCACGAACTACATCCAGATTGTGCAAAAGACGTTCCTTCCTCGAAGAAGGATTTGGGCACAAGGATGGAACAACAATCTCCTGATTGATATTCCTGTTAGTGACTACCTTAGGTAAGAACCCAGGCTTAGTACGCAGAACTACCTTATCCGAGTGAAAAATCAAATAAGGAGAATCACAATGTAAGGCTGATAACTCAGAGACTCTTCGAGCCGAGGAAATAGCCATTAAAAATAGAACTTTCCAAGATAACAACTTTATATCAATGGAATGAAGGGGTTCAAACGGAACACCCTGTAAAACGTTAAGAACAAGGTTTAAACTCCATGGTGGAGCCACAGCTTTAAACACAGGTTTAATCCTGGCCAAAGCCCGACAAAAAGCCTGAACGTCTGGAACTTCTGACAGACGCTTGTGTAACAGAATGGACAGAGCTGAGATCTGTCCCTTTAAGGAACTAGCGGATAACCCCTTTTCTAAACCTTCTTGTAGAAAAGACAATATCCTAGGAATCCTAACCTTACTCCAAGAGTAACCTTTGGATTCGCACCAATATAGGTATTTACGCCATATTTTATGGTAAATCTTTCTGGTGACAGGCTTCCTAGCCTGTATTAAGGTATCAATAACTGACTCAGAAAAACCACGCTTTGATAAGATCAAGCGTTCAATTTCCAAGCAGTCAGCTTCAGAGAAGTTAGATTTTGATGTTTGAAAGGACCCTGAATCAGAAGGTCCTGTTTCAGAGGTAACGACCAAGGTGGACAGAATGACATGTCCACCAGATCTGTATACCAAGTCCTGCGTGGCCATGCAGGCGCTATTAGAATCACTGATGCTTTCTCCTGTTTGATTCTGGCAATCAATCGAGGAAGCATCGGGAAAGGTGGAAACACATAAGCCATCCTGAAGGTCCATGGTGCTGTCAAGGCATCTATCAGGACCGCTCCCGATTCCCTGGATCTGGACCCGTAGCGCGGAAGCTTGGCGTTCTGTCGAGACGCCATGAGATCTATCTCTGGTTTGCCCCAACGTGGAAGTATTTGGGCAAAGACCTCTGGATGAAGTTC
>NW_026513130.1:0-2500 GCF_027579735.1 Bombina bombina
TATATATATATATATATATATACACACACACACACAAACTGTACAATAACACACAGTAAAATAACACATATATACACACACACACTGTACAGTCACACACACACACACTGTACAGTCACACATATATATATATATACACACACACACACACTGTACAATAACACACACTGTGCAGTCACACACTGTACAGGCGCACACACACACTGTACAGTCACACACACACACTGTACAGTAACACACACTGTGATGTCACACACATACACACTGTGCAGACACACACTATGCAGTTACACACACTGTGCGGTCTCTAACATATACACACTGTACAGTCACACACTGTGCAGTTACACACACATACCCACACTGTACAGTCTCTCAAACACATACACACTGTGCAGTCACGCACATATGCACACACTGTACAGACAAACACACACACTGTACAGTCACACACTGGGCAGTTACACACACATACCCACACTGTACAGTCTCTCAAACACATACACACTGTGCAGTCACACACTGTACAGGCGCACACACACATACACACTGTACAGTCACACACACACACACATACTGTACAGTAACACACATTGTGATGTCACACACATACACACTGTGCAGACACACACTATGCAGTTACACACACTGTGCGGTCTCTAACATATACACACTGTACAGTCACACACATATAAAGTCACACACTGTGCAGTTACACACACATACCCACACTGTACAGTCACGCACATATGCACACACTGTACAGACAAACACACACACTGTACAGTTGCACACACTGTACAATAACACACTATACAGTCACACATATATACACACTGTACAATAACAAACACATATACATATACACTGTACAGTCACAAACATACACACACTGTACAGTCACACATATGTACTGTACAATAACACATATACACTGTACAGTCACACATATACACACTGTACAGTCACACACATATACACTGTACAATAACATACACACACGGTACAATAACACACTATACAGTCACACATATAGAGAATCAGAAAAATATATAGCAGAGCGCCAACTAATGAAGGCAGGGTCCAAATGAAACCATATATGAAGCTCCACGCACTAATTGAGAAATACAATTTATTTTCATAAATTTAAAAACAGCTGATTGATAAAATATCTATACAGACAAGGTTATAAACAGTAATAAAATACAATAAATACTCATGGATCCATGTATTAACAATAATTCAATAAAAACTCTGGACAGAAAGTTTATGCTGGGAGGTCAAATGCAAGGTAACTTGTACAGTAAAAGTGAAAAAGTAATGTGAACGCACTGGGATTTGACAACCAAAGGGTGGATGGTGATATTAATAGTTAATGTCTTCTGGCTGATTGCTACCTGATGATTAGTATTTTTATATGCACAGTAGAAAGGTTGGCAATCCCTCTAATTTGCGGTCAGTTCAGAGTTACTATAACCGGAGATCGATCTCCACTGGGGATACTGGAAAATGTCCCTATCCGTGGTAGTGTGAAAGAAGTGACCTAATTGGTACACTTTATGGGTAATAGAATCTAAGTGTGGGTGATTCCTACCTAATATAGGGACTGATGACAGTGATATACTGATGTATCAGGATTGGCTACCGGATCATACCCTAAAACAACAGTGTAATGGTGCTAAGACAAAAACACAAATTGTGCCGTTTAGTGTACAATTACCACTATGCAAATAGAGCTAAGTGAGTCGAGATAGTGGGGAAAACAATAATAATGAATAAAAATGATGAATAAAACAGCAATGCTCCAAAAACAGAAAACGGCAATGCCCCAAAAAATGTGTGTGTGCTAAAAAATATGAACAGTGCAGTCTTTCTTAATAACAATCGTAAATAGTGAGGTCCATAGAATGCAAATAAAAATAGTCAATAAAGATAGTCTTGATAAAGGTCAGTGTATGACCGAAACGCGTCGACTGGTGAGTAATATTTTGATATTTGGCTTGTTTAAAAGAATCTACACTATCACTCATTTCTTTTGGCAGAAGGACTAACTCCTGCACCAATGCTGAATCTGCTTTATCGTTAAAGAAACCGCCACACATAGAACATTTGAACCACGACCAAACTATCTACTGTGGGATCGCTCACACCTGTTTGGATCACACAAACTTTACTATCTTTATTGACTATTTTTATTTGCATTCTATGGACCTCACTATTTACGATTGTTATTAAGAAAGACTGCACTGTTCATATTTTTTAGCACACACACATTTTTTGGGGCATTGCCGTTTTCTGTTTTTGGAGCATTGCTGTTTTATTCATCATTATTTTTATTCATTATTATTGTTTTCCCCACTATCTCGACTCACTTAGCTCTATTTGCATAGTGGTAATTGTACACTAAACGGCACAATTTGTGTTTTTGTCTTAGCACCATTACACTGTTGTTTTAGGGTATGATCCGGTAGCCAATCCTGATACATCAGTATATCACTGT
>NW_026513130.1:12500-22776 GCF_027579735.1 Bombina bombina
CACACATATATATATATACACTGTACAGTCACACACACATATATACACTGTACAGTCTCACACACATATATATATATATACACTGTACAGTCTCACACACATACATATACACACTGTACAGTCACACACATACATATACACACTGTACAGTCACACACATATACACACTGTACAGTCACACACATACATATACACACTGTACAGTCAAACACATATACACACTGTACAGTCTCACACACATATATACACTGTACAGTCACACACACATATATATACACTGTACAGTCTCACACACATATATATATACACACTGTACAGTCTCACACACATATATATATATACACTGTACAGTCACACACATATATACACACTGTACAGTCACACACATATATATATACACTGTACAGTCTCACACACATATATATATATACACACTGTACAGTCTCACACACATATATATATACACTGTACAGTCTCACACACATATATATATACACACTGTACAGTCTCACACACATATATATATATACACTGTACAGTCTCACACACATATATATATACACACTGTACAGTCTCACACACATATATATATATACACTGTACAGTCTCACACACATATATATATATACACTGTACAGTCTCACACACATATATATATATATATATACACTGTACAGTCTCACACACATATATACACTGTACAGTCTCACACACATATATACACTGTACAGTCTCACACACATATATATATACACTGTACAGTCTCACACACATATATACATACACACTGTACAGTCTCACACACATATATATATATACACACTGTACAGTCTCACACACATATATATATACACACTGTACAGTCTCACACACATATATATATACACTGTACAGTCTCACACACATATATACACTGTACAGTCTCACACACATATATATATACACTGTACAGTCTCACACACATATATATATACACACTGTACAGTCTCACACACATATATATATACACACTGTACAGTCTCACACACATATATATATACACACTGTACAGTCTCACACACATATATACACACTGTACAGTCTCACACACATATATATATACACTGTACAGTCTCACACACATATATATATACACACTGTACAGTCTCACACACATATATATACACTGTACAGTCTCACACACATATATATATATACACTGTACAGTCTCACACACATATATATATATACACACTGTACAGTCTCACACACATATATACACTGTACAGTCTCACACACATATATACACTGTACAGTCTCACACACATATATATATATACACTGTACAGTCTCACACACATATATATATACACACTGTACAGTCTCACACATATATATATATATATACACACTGTACAGTCTCACAACAATATATACACTGTACAGTCTCACACACATATATATATACACTGTACAGTCTCACACACATATATATATACTCACTGTACAGTCTCACACACAATATATACACACTGTACAGTCTCACACACATATATATATACACTGTACAGTCTCACACACATATATATATACACACTGTACAGTCTCACACACATATATATATACACTGTACAGTCTCACACACATATATATATATATACACTGTACAGTCTCACACACATATATATATATACACACTGTACAGTCTCACACACATATATATATATACACACTGTACAGTCTCACACACATATATATATATACACACTGTACAGTCTCACACACATATATACACTGTACAGTCTCACACACATATATATATATACACTGTACAGTCTCCACACATATATATATATACACACTGTACAGTCTCACACACATATATATATACACACTGTACAGTCTCACACACATATATATATACACACTGTACAGTCTCACACACATATATACACACTGTACAGTCTCACACACATATATATACACACTGTACAGTCTCACACACATATATATATACACACTGTACAGTCTCACACACATATATACACTGTACAGTCTCACACACATATATATATACACTGTACAGTCTCACACACATATATATATATACACTGTACAGTCTCACACACATATATATATACACACTGTACAGTCTCACACATATATATATATACACACTGTACAGTCTCACACACATATATACACTGTACAGTCTCACACACATATATATATACACTGTACAGTCTCACACACATATATATATACACACTGTACAGTCTCACACACATATATACACACTGTACAGTCTCACACACATATATATATACACTGTACAGTCTCACACACATATATATATATATACACACTGTACAGTCTCACACACATATATATATACACACTGTACAGTCTCACACATATATATATATACACACTGTACAGTCTCACACACATATATATATACACTGTACAGTCTCACACACATATATATATACACTGTACAGTCTCACACACATATATATACACACTGTACAGTCTCACACATATATATATATACACACTGTACAGTCTCACACACATATATACACTGTACAGTCTCACACACATATATATACACACTGTACAGTCTCACACACATATATACACTGTACAGTCTCACACACATATATATACACACTGTACAGTCTCACACACATATATATATATACACACTGTACAGTCTCACACACATATATACACACTGTACAGTCTCACACACATATATACACACTGTACAGTCTCACACACATATATACACACTGTACAGTCTCACACACATATATATACACACTGTACAGTCTCACACACATATATATACACACTGTACAGTCTCACACACATATATATATACACTGTACAGTCTCACACACATATATATATACACACTGTACAGTCTCACACACATATATACACTGTACAGTCTCACACACATATATACACTGTACAGTCTCACACACATATATATATATACACACTGTACAGTCTCACACATATATATATATATATATACACTGTACAGTCTCACACACATATATACACTGTACAGTCTCACACACATATATATATACACACTGTACAGTCTCACACACATATATATATACACACTGTACAGTCTCACACACATATATATATACACACTGTACAGTCTCACACACATATATACACACTGTACAGTCTCACACACATATATATATATACACTGTACAGTCTCACACACATATATATACACTGTACAGTCTCACACACATATATATATACACTGTACAGTCTCACACACATATATACACACTGTACAGTCTCACACACATATATATATACACTGTACAGTCTCACACACATATATATATATATACACACTGTACAGTCTCACACACACATATATATACACTGTACAGTCTCACACACATATATATATACACTGTACAGTCTCACACACATATATATACACTGTACAGTCTCACACACATATATATATACACTGTACAGTCTCACACACATATATATACACACTGTACAGTCTCACACACATATATACACACTGTACAGTCTCACACACATATATATACACTGTACAGTCTCACACACATATATATATACACTGTACAGTCTCACACACATATATATATACACACTGTACAGTCTCACACATATATATATACAAACTGTACAATTTGACACTACCTCTACAGCTATAAGTTAGGACGCCGCCAAGCTATAAGTTAGGACGCCGCCATATTGCTAACCTCTCTTTATGCCACGTGGTCACAAATAGCAAATCAAAGCAGCGTTTATGGAATCAAACCTGCTTAAAACGAAGAAGGTTAGTGATTGAATAGCCAACAGCGGGCTAAACCAAAGCAGCAAGTAGAGGGGGTTGAAAGATAAAAACCCCATATAAACAGACGGTGGTAAAAACCACAGAGTTTATAAAGGAATGTGGAGCATACCACTCTCAATACAGGGGGGGCGGGACGGGACAAATAAAATATATATATCTGTAAAAGTAACTAAATGAATAAAGTGAGGGAAACAACCAAATATAGCTAAACTAAATACATTTAAAGACTGGATTTAATATACAATTAAAAAAACACGTGAGGTAAAAACATGACTGTGTACATGTAACTAACTATACATTTAGTAATGACTGACATGTGTGTAATATACAGACCTGTGTTACCCAGCCCTGGGGGTTACTATAAGCTGTGTGTATATGTAACTATACATTTAGTAATGACATGTGTGTAATATACAGACCTGTGTTACCCAGCCCTGGGGGTTACTATAAGCTGTGTGTATATGTAACTATACATTTAGTAATGACATGTGTGTAATATACAGACCTGTGTTACCCAGCCCTGGGGGTTACTATAAGCTGTGTATATATGTAACTATATATTTAGTAATGACATGTGTGTAATATACAGACCTGTGTTACCCAGCCCTGGGGGTTACTATAAGCTGTGTGTATATGTAACTATACATTTAGTAATGGCATGTGTGTAATATACAGACCTGTGTTACCCAGCCCTGGGGTTACTATAAGCTGTGTGTATATGTAACTATATATTTAGTAATGACTGACATGTGTGTAATATACAGACCTGTGTTACCCAGCCCTGGGGGTTACTATAAGCTGTGTGTATATGTAACTATACATTTAGTAATGACATGTGTGTAATATACAGACCTGTGTTACCCAGCCCTGGGGGTTACTATAAGCTGTGTGTATATGTAACTATACATTTAGTAATGACATGTGTGTAATATACAGACCTGTGTTACCCAGCCCTGGGGTTACTATAAGCTGTGTGTATATGTAACTATACATTTAGTAATGACTGACATGTGTGTAATATACAGACCTGTGTTACCCAGCCCTGGGGGTTACTATAAGCTGTGTGTATATGTAACTATACATTTAGTAATGACATGTGTGTAATATACAGACCTGTGTTACCCAGCCCTGGGGGTTACTATAAGTAGGCTTACCATAATTTTTAGAGGTGAAACTGGGACCACCTGGTGCGGTGTCAGTGGGGGTGTGGCCAAAGGTGTGGTCAAGGGCGCGTGACGATTACCGGTCCTTTTAAAGTAGTAGCTTTTATATTCGTAATGTTTTGTGGATACTCTACCCTTCCTCAGTCAAACAACAAGTGAATCACACAGTTTAAATAGACCATAACACCACCCCCTAGTGAAAAAGGCACTATTACGTTGTCATGGAAACCCATACACAATATGAGCAAATAAATAATTCATCTAAATCTCAGATTCTAAATAATGCCAAACATCAAGCATAATTATCAATTTCATAAAATAGTGAAAAGCGTATACATCACACAATTTAATATCGGCAGTGTAATATGTGTTTTATGTGTCTAATTAAGGAACAGAGCCAAATACTTATAAGGCATAAATGCAACATTGAATGAAATAAGTAAAAAAGAAACACGTACCTGCTATAGCTGTTTAAGAGGCTATTCTATACCATAATGCAGGAAGATTACAGCCAAAATGCTATTCTGCATGAAGTAAAGCAAGATCCACGCCAAAAAATCCTGCCTGTATGCACTTCCTGGTCATACTTATATGATTCCCCTAAAGGTTATCACTGGTGATGTCACCAGGGGTCGAGGGGTGGGGTGATAAATTCTTAGAAAAATAAACCAAGTAGTACTCCAAAATTAAAAAACCCTATGCTGCTCACTCAGCCTGTATTACTAAATGTAAAATTTGAAGGACACGGGCATTAAGCTAAGCAGAGCTGTATGTAACAAAGTACCAGCATCCAACTAAGCTGGAGAGTCACAGTCCAGTCATTTTGAATAATGTGTCCGGGTTTCAGGCAGTCTGAAACCCAGATACATGATTTGAAACCCGGAGGTGGCAACCCTACTGGGACAGAATGAACAACTGGGTGGGACACTGGGACAGCGCCTCCAAACAGGGACAATCCCAGTAAAAGTGGGACTTCTGGTAAGCCTAACTATAAGCTGTGTGTATATGTAACTATACATAGTAATGACATGTGTGTAATATACAGACCTGTGTTACCCAGTCCTGGGGGTTACTATAAGCTGTGTGTATATGTAACTATACATTTAGTAATGACATGTGTGTAATATACAGACCTGTGTTACCCAGCCCTGGGGTTACTATAAGCTGTGTGTATATGTAACTATACATTTAGTAATGACATGTGTGTAATATACAGACCTGTGTTACCCAGCCCTGGGGGTTACTATAAGCTGTGTGTATATGTAACTATACATTTAGTAATGACATGTGTGTAATATACAGACCTGTGTTACCCAGCCCTGGGGGTTACTATAAGCTGTGTGTATATGTAACTATACATTTAGTAATGACATGTGTGTAATATACAGACCTGTGTTACCCAGCCCTGGGGTTTACTATAAGCTGTGTGTATATGTAACTATACATTTAGTAATGACGTGTGTAATATACAGACCTGTGTTACCCAGCCCTGGGGGTTACTATAAGCTGTGTGTATATGTAACTATACATTTAGTAATGACATGTGTGTAATATACAGACCTGTGTTACCCAGCCCTGGGGGTTACTATAAGCTGTGTGTATATGTAACTATACATTTAGTAATGACATGTGTGTAATATACAGACCTGTGTTACCCAGCCCTGGGGGTTACTATAAGCTGTGTGTATATGTAACTATACATTTAGTAATGACATGTGTGTAATATACAGACATGTGTTACCCAGCCCTGGGGGTTACTATAAGCTGTGTGTATATGTAACTATACATTTAGTAATGACTGACATGTGTGTAATGTACAGACCTGTGTTACCCAGCTCTGGGGGTTACTATAAGCTGTGTGTATATGTAACTATACATTTAGTAATGACATGTGTGTAATATACAGACCTGTGTTACCCAGCCCTGGGGGTTACTATAAGCTGTGTGTATATGTAACTATACATTTAGTAATGACATGTGTGTAATATACAGACCTGTGTTACCCAGCCCTGGGGGTTACTATAAGCTGTGTGTATATGTAACTATACATTTAGTAATGACATGTGTGTAATATACAGACCTGTGTTACCCAGCCCTGGGGGTTACTATAAGCTGTGTGTATATGTAACTATACATTTAGTAATGACATGTGTGTAATATACAGACCTGTGTTACCCAGCCCTGGGGGTTACTATAAGCTGTGTGTATATGTAACTATACATTTAGTAATGGCATGTGTGTAATATACAGACCTGTGTTACCCAGCCCTTTGGGTTACTATAAGCTGTGTGTATATGTAACTATACATTTAGTAAGGACATGTGTGTAATATACAGACATGTGTTACCCAGCCCTGGGGGTTACTATAAGCTGTGTGTATATGTAACTATACATTTAGTAATGACTGACATGTGTGTAATGTACAGACCTGTGTTACCCAGCTCTGGGGGTTACTATAAGCTGTGTGTATATGTAACTATACATTTAGTAATGACATGTGTGTAATATACAGACCTGTGTTACCCAGCCCTGGGGGTTACTATAAGCTGTGTGTATATGTAACTATACATTTAGTAATGACATGTGTGTAACATACAGACCTGTATTACCCATCCCTGGGGGTTACTATAAGCTGTGTGTATATGTAACTATACATTTAGTAATGACATGTGTGTAATATACAGACCTGTGTTACCCAGCCCTGGGGGTTACTATAAGCTGTGTGTATATGTAACTATACATTTAGTAATGACATGTGTGTAATATACAGACCTGTGTTACCCAGCCCTGGGGGTTACTATAAGCTGTGTGTATATGTAACTATACATTTAGTAATGACATGTGTGTAACATACAGACCTGTGTTACCCAGCCCTGGGGGTTACTATAAGCTGTGTGTATATGTAACTATACATTTAGTAATGACATGTGTGTAACATACAGACCTGTGTTACCCAGCCCTGGGGGTTACTATAAGCTGTGTGTATATGTAACTATACATTTAGTAATGACATGTGTGTAATATACAGACCTGTGTTACCCAGCCCTGGGGGTTACTATAAGCTGTGTGTATATGTAACTATACATTTAGTAATGACATGTGTGTAATATACAGACCTGTGTTACCCAGCCCTGGGGGTTACTATAGGCTGTGTGTATATGTAACTATACATAGTAATGACATGTGTGTAATATACAGACCTGTGTTACCCAGCCCTGGGGGTTACTATAAGCTGTGTGTATATGTAACTATACATAGGCTTACCAGAAGTCCCAGTTTGACTGGGATTGTCCCTGTTTGGAGGCGCTTTCCCAGTGTCCCACCAGATTGTTCATTCTGTCCCAGTTTGCCAGGTGTCCAGTATTTGACCAGACAGTCCGGTATTTCTGTTTGCTGTCTTTTTTAAAAAACAGACATTTTTGGGTCCATTCTGTCCATGTGCCTTACTGACTGCCTGACAAACTTTGTTTACAGTGGCACTGTGAAACTAAGTAGCGCAGCGCAGCGCTGAATAGCGCAGAAGTGAGTGATGTCAGTCACAGATGTGCAGCCAGTGTAAGGGTAGGCAGAATGCGAGGTACAAAGCACTATGGGACATGCAGTTGCCATGGTAGCAAGACACTAACAGTCCAACCCAGGTGACACTTTAACCCCAGCAGTGACTAGGGCAGGGTATTCTCCTGGCACACCTGGCTTTGCGGTCACATAATGAGCATCAGGCGGCAAGCCAAGGGCTACTGCTGGTCACTGAGCAGGCATTGCTATAGCAGCAGCTACATTCGCTCAGTAGCAGACACTGTGTAAATAGCTATATATGTAACGTTATTTATCCTGTGTGTACAGTGCACGGGTGTGTTATGTTTACAATAAAGCTACGTGAACATTAGAAAACATTTCCACTGTATGCTTAGTCGTTTCCATAGCAACAGTGACAGAGCACCGCCATCTTGTTATATGACCATTGCCTTAGCAGATCACTTCCGGGTTAAGTGTTCACACAAGTGCGGAGTCTGTGTGCTAGGTAAGTGCCTGTTGTAAGTTACGCATTACCTCTGTAATATGTGCATCAGGTGCTGCTCTGTAATGGGGACATTTTCCGCCAGGCATATTATATGGTACAATGCTGTGTAATAATGAGCTTGTACAGATAGAACGCATTCTGGGGAACTACTTAACAAAAGCTGCCCTTTGTGATAGGCAGTGATCACAAAGGTTAATTTACTTTCTATAAAATTAGTTCCGGTCGGCAATCGCCACGCCCCCTCAACCAGGCCCTGACCACACCCCCACTGGCACTACACCAGGTGGTCCCAGTTTCACCTCTAAAAATTATGGTCTGCCTAACTATACATTTAGTAATGACTGACATGTGTGTAATATACAGACCTGTGTTACCCAGTCCTGGGGGTTACTATAAGCTGTGTGTATATGTAACTATACATTTAGTAATGACATGTGTGTAATATACAGACCTGTGTTACCCAGCCCTGGGGGTTACTATAAGCTGTGTGTATATGTAACTATACATTTAGTAATGACATGTGTGTAATATACAGACCTGTGTTACCCAGCCCTGGGGGTTACTATAAGCTGTGTGTATATGTAACTATACATTTAGTAATGACATGTGTGTAATATACAGACCTGTGTTACCCAGCCCTGGGGGTTACTATAAGCTGTGTGTATATGTAACTATACATTTAGTAATGACATGTGTGTAATATACAGACCTGTGTTACCCAGCCCTGGGGGTTACTATAAGCTGTGTGTATATGTAACTATACATTTAGTAATGACATGTGTGTAATATACAGACCTGTGTTACCCAGCCCTGGGGGTTACTATAAGCTGTGTATATATGTAACTATACATTTAGTAATGACATGCATGTAATATACAGACCTGTGTTACCCAGCCCTGGGGGTTACTATAAGCTGTGTATATATGTAACTATACACATAGTAATGACATGTGTGTAACATACAGACCTGTGTTACCCAGCCCTGGGGGTTACTATAATCTGTGTGTATATGTAACTATACATTTAGTAATGACTGACATGTGTGTAATATACAGACCTGTGTTACCCATCCCTGGGGGTTACTATAAGCTGTGTGTATATGTAACTATACATTTAGTAATGGCATGTGTGTAATATACAGACCTGTGTTACCCAGCCCTGGGGGTTACTATAAGCTGTGTGTATATGTAACTATACATTTAGTAATGACATGTGTGTTATATACAGACCTGTGTTACC